>NW_025859915.1:97753-146170 GCF_002878395.1 Capsicum annuum
AGAAGAAAAGAAACTAGAAAAGAAAAAAAATTGAAACTTTAAGCATAGGTGGGTGATCTCTGTGTTTAAATAGGTACCCATATTTTGTCCATTTGGTCCATATTTGTATGAGCTTTTAAAATGAGTTGAAGTCCATATTTATCCATTTGAAATATGAGTGATCCAATTCACTAAATATGGGTTAAATGGACCTTTTTCCCAAATATGGGCTGAAATTGCCACCCCTAGATGGACAAATGGGCAAAACGGCGCGAACAAGGTGTTTTCAGGCCAAATCGATGTGCGATAACCCATGATTTTGGGGGTGGGCCCGGGGTTCGGGCGTGCTTTGGGCTGAAAATCGATTGGGGCATGCCAGGGAGGTTGGGGATCATCCCACTGTGGTCCTTTTAATTTTTTGTGGCCATTTGATGTACAAACGGGCGAAACGGTGAGAACGGGGAATTTTTAGACCAAATCGGTGTGCTATAGCCCAAGGTTTTGGGGGTGGACCTGGGCTTTGGGCCTACTGTGCGCCAAAAATTAAATGAGGCATGCTAGGGAGGTTGGGGATCGTCCCAGAGTGGTCCGTTTAATTTTTCGTGATCATTTGGGTAGAAAAACCGACGAAACAGTGCGAATGGGGTATTTTTGGAAAAAATCAGTGTGCTATAGCCCACGGTTTCGGGGGTGGACACAAGGTTCGGGCGTGCTATAGGCTAAAAATCAATCGGGGCGTGCCAGGGAGGTTGGGGATCGTCCTAGTGTGGTCCGTTTAATTTTTTGTGGCTATTTGGTTGGACAAGCGGGCCAAACAGTGCGAATGGGGAATTTGCGGGCCAAATCGATGTGAGATAGCATGCAGTTTCAGGGGTGGGCTCGGGGTCTGGGCGTGCCATAGGCTAAAAATTTATCGGGGCATGCCAGAGACTACGAGGATCGTCCTAGTGCGGTCCGTTAAATTTTTCGTGGCTATTTGGGTGGACAAACGGGTAAAACGGCATGAACGAGGTATTTTCGGGCCAAATCGGTTTACTATAGTCCACAGTTTTGAGGTGGTACCAGGGTCCAGATTTCTGTGGGCCAAAATTTAACCGGGGCATGCCAGGGAGATTGAGGATTGTCCCAGTGTGGTCCGTTTAATTTTTTGTGGCCATTTGGGTGGACAAACGGACAAAAAAGAGGCGAATGGGACATTTTCGGGCCAAATCGGTTTGCTTTAGCCTACGGTTTTGGTGATGGGCCCGTGGTCCGGGCGTGTTCTGGGCCAAAAATTAACCAGGGTGTGCTAGGGAGGTTGGGGATCGTCCCAATGTGGTCTGTTTAATTTTTCGTGGCCATTTGGGTGGACAAACAAGTAAAACGGCACGAACGTGGCATTTTCAGGCCAAATCGGTGTGCTATAGCCCTCGGTATTGAGGGTGGGCCCGGGGTTCGGTAGTTCTGTGGTTAAAAATTGATAGGGCCATGCCAGGAAGGGTGGGGATCGTCCCAGTGTGGTCCTAATTTTTCGTGGCCATTTGTGTGGACAAACGGATGAAACAGCGAAAACGGGGCATTTTTTAGCCAAATCGATGTGCTATAGCCTATGATTTTGGGGGTGGGTTCGAGTTTCGGGCGTGCTGTGTGTTGAAAATTGATTGGGGTGTGCCATGGAGGTTGGGAATCATCCCAGTGTGGTCCGTTTAAATTTTTATGGCATTTGGTGGACAAACGAACGAAACGGCGCGAATGGGATATTTTTGGGTCAAATAGGTGTGCTATAGCCCACGGTTTTTGGGGGTGGGCCCGAGTTCTAGGTGTGCTGTGGGTCAAAAATTGACTGGGGCATGCCAGGGCGGTTGGGCTCATCCAGTATGGTATATTTTATTTTTCGTGGACATTTGGGTGAACAGACGGGCGAAACGGGGTAAACAGGGCATTTTTGTGATAAATTGGTGTGTTATAGCCCATGATTTCAGGGGTGGGCTCGGGGTCTGGGCGTACTGTAGGCCAAAAATGGATCAGGGCATGCTAGGGAGGTTGGGGATCATCCTAGTGTAGTCCGTTTAAATTTTCGTGTCCATTTAGGTGGACAAAGGGTCTAAACAAGGCATTTTGGGCCAAATCGGTGTGCTTTAGCCTACGATTTTGGTGGTGGGCTCGAGGTTCGGGTGTGCTGTGGGCGAAAAATCTACCGAGGCATGCTAGGGAGTTCAGGGATCATCCCAGTATGGTCCGTTTAATTTTTTCATTGCTATTTGGGTGGACAAACGAGCGAAAGAAAGCAATTTCGGGCCAAATCGGTGTGCTATAGCCTACGGTTTTGGGGTTGGGCCCGGGTCCGGGCGTGCTGTGGGCCAAAAATTAATCGGGACATGCTGGGGATGTTGGGGATCATCCCAGTGTGGTCCGTTTAATTTTTCGTGGTCATTTGGGAAGACAAACGGCGAAACGAGGCAATTTGGGCCAAATCGGTGTGCTATAGCCCATGGTTTTGGGATTGGGCCCGGGCACTGGGCGTGCTGTGGGACAAAAATTGATCGAGGCATTCTAGGGATATTGGGGATCATCTTAGTATGGTTCGTTGAATTTTTTGTTGCCATTTGAGTGGACAAACGGGCGAAATGGGATATTTTCGGGCCAAATCTTAGTGTATAAACCCACGGTTTTATGGGTGGGCTCGGGGTCTGGGTGTGCTGTTGGACAAAAATCAACCGGGGCGTGCCAGGAAGGTTAGGGATCATCCCAGTATGGTTCGTTTAATTTTCCATTGCCATTTGGGCAGACAAAGGGCCGAAACAGCGCGAACGGTGAATTTTCTTGCAAAATCGATGTGCTATAACCCACGGTTTAGGGGGTGGGCCCGGTGTTCGAGCGTGATGTGGGCCGAAAATCAATGGGGGCATGTCAGAGAGGTTGGGATCATCCCAATGTAGCCCGTTTAATTTTTTGTGGCCATTTGGGTGGATAGACGGGCAAAACGGCATGAATGGGGCATTTTTGGGCCATATCGGTGTGCTATAGCCCACGGTTTTGGGGGTGGGCCAAGGGTTCGAGCATGCTGTCGGCCAAAAATTGACCACGGCATGCCATAGAGGATAGGGATCATACCAATATAGTCCATTTAATTTATCGTAGCCATTAGGGTGATAAGCGGGCAAAATGGCTCGAACGGGGCATTTTCGGGCCAAATCGGTGTGCTATAGCCCACAGTTTTGAGGTTGGGCCAGGGTTTCGGGCGTACTGTGGGCTGAAAATCGACTAGGTCATGCCAGGGAGGTTGGGTTCAATTCAGTGTAATCCTTTTAATTTTTCGTGGCCATTCGGGTGGACAAACGGGTGAAACGGCGCAAATGGGGCATTTTCGGGCTAAATTAGTGTGCTATAGCCCACGGTTTCGGGGGTGGGCTTGGGATCCGGGCGTGCTGTTGGCCAAAAATTAACCAAGGCTTGCAAGGGAGGTTGGGGATCATCCCAGTGTGGTCCATTTATTTTTTCATGGCCATTTGGCAGGTTAAACGGTCGAAAAAGCGTGAACGGGGCATTTCCAGACCAAGTTGGTGTGCTATAGCCCATGATTTTGGGGGTGTACCCAGAGTTCGGCAGTTTCGTGAGTTGAAAATTGACAGGGGCATGCCAGTAAGGTTGGGGACCATCCCAGGGTGGTCCTTTTAATTTTTCGTGGCCATTTGTGTGGACAAACGGGTGAAATGGTGCAAACGGGGCATTTTTGAGCCAAATAGGTGTGCTATAGCCCACAATTTTGGGGGTAGATCCGAGTTTCGGGCGTGCTGTGTGCAAAAAATTGATCGGGGTGTGCCAGGCAGGTTGGGAATCATTCCAGGATGGTCCGTTTAAATTTTTATGGCATTTGGTGGACAAACGAGCGAAACAGCGCGAATGGGATATTTTTGGGTCAAATAGGTGTGTTAAAGCTCACGGTTTTGGGGGTGGGCTCGGGGTCTAGGCGTGCTGTGGTTCAAAAATTGATTGGGGCATACCAGGGCAGTTGGGCTCATCCCAGTATGGTATATTTTATTTTTTGTGGATATTTGGATGAACAGACGGGCGAAACGGGGTAAACAGGGCATTTTCATGACAAATCGGTGTTTTATAGCCCACGATTTCAGGGGTGGGCTTGGGGTCTGGGCATACTGTGGGCTAAAAATTGATCGAGGCGTGCTAGGGAGGTTGGGGATCATCCTAGTGTGGTCCGTTTAAATTTTCGTGGCTATTTAGGTGGACAAAGGGTCTAAACGGGGTATTTTGGGCCAAATCGGTGTGCTTTAACCCATGGTTTTGGGGATGGGCTCGGGGTTCGGGCGTGCTATGGGCCAAAAATCTACCGGAACATGCCAGGGATATTAGGGATCATTCCAGTGTGGTCCGTTTAATTTTTCGTGGCCATTTGGGAAGACAAACGATGAAACGAGGCAATTTGGGCCAAATCGGTGTGCTATAGCCTACGGTTTTGGGTTGGGCCCGGGCACTAGGCGCGCTGTGGGCCAAAAATTGATCGGGGCATTCCAGGGATATTGGGGATCATCTTAGTGTGGTTCGTTGAATTTTTTGTTGCCATTTGGGTGGACAAATGGGTGAAATGCGATATTTTCGGGCCAAATCTTAGTGTATAAACCCACGGTTTTATGGGTGGGCCCAGGGTTCGGGTGTGTTGTTGGCCAAAAATCAATCGGGGCATGCCAGGAAGGTTAGGGATCATCCCAGTATGGTTCGTTTAATTTTCCATTGCCATTTGGGCGGACAAACGGCCGAAACAGCGCGAACGGTGAATTTTCTGGCCAAATCGGTGTGCTATAACCCATGGTTTAGTGGGTGGGCCCGGAGTTCGGGCGTGCTGTGGGCCGAAAATCAATCAGGGCATGTCAGGGAGGTTGGGATCATCCCAGTGTAGTCCGTTTAATTTTTTGTGGCCATTTGGGTGGATAGACGGGCGAAACGGCACGAATGGGGCCTTTTCGGGCCATATCGGTGTGCTATAGCCCACAGTTTTGATGGTGGGCCAAGGGTTCGAGCATGCTGTCGGCCAAAAATTGACCACGGCGTGCTATAGAGGATAGGGATTATCCCAATATAGTCCATTTAATTTATCGTAGCCATTAGGGTGACAAATGGGCAAAATGGCTCGAACGGGGCATTTTCGGGCCAAATCGATGTGCTATAGCCCACAGTTTTGAGGTTGAGCCCGGGGTTCGGGCGTACTGTGGGCTGAAAATCAACTAGGTCATGCCAGGGAGGTTAGGTTCAATTCAGTGTAGTCCTTTTAATTGTTCATGGCCATTTGGGTGGACAAACGAGTGAAACGACGCAAATGGGGCATTTTCAGGCCAAATTAGTGTGCTATAGCCCACGGTTTCGGGGGTGGGCCTGGGGTCCGGGCGTGCCGTCGGCCGAAAATTGACCAAGGCTTGTAAGGGAGGTTCGGGATTATCCCAGTGTGGTCCATTTAATTTTTCGTGGACATTTGGGTGGTCAAACGGGCAAAACAGCGGGAACAGGGCATTTTCAGGCTAAATCAGTGTGCTATAGCTCACGATTTTGGGGGTGGGCCTGGGGTTCGATAGTTCTGTGGGTTAAAAATTTACAGGGGCATTCTAGGAAGGTTGGGAACTGTCCCAGTATGGTCCTTTTAATTTTTCGTGGCCATTTATGTGGACAACGGGTGAAACGGCGCAAACGGGGCATTTTTGGGCAAAATCAGTGTGCTATAGCCCACAATTTTAGGGGTGGGTCCGAGTTCCGGGCATGCTATGTGCCAAAAATTGATCGGGGTGTGCCAGGGAGGTTGGGAATCATCCCAGTGTGGTCCGTTTAAATTTTTATGACATTAGGTGGACAAACGAGCGAAACGGCATGAATGGGACATTTTTTAGTCAAATCGATGTGCTATAGCCCACGGTTTTGGGGTGGGCCTGGGGTCTAGGCGTGCAGTGGGTCAAAAATCGAATGGGGCATGCCAGGGCGGTTTGGCTCATCCCAGTATGCTATATTTTATTTTTCGTGGACAGTTGGCTGAACAGACGGGTGAAATGGGGTAAACAGGGCATTTTCGTGATAAATCACTTTGTTATAGCCCACTGTTTCAGGGGTGTCCTCGGGGTCTAGGAGTACTGTGGGCCAAAAATCGAGTCCTCGGGGTCTAGGAGTACTGTGGGCCAAAAATCGATCGGGGTGTGCTAAGGAGGTTGGGGATCATCTCAGTGTGGTTCGTTTAAATTTTTGTGTCCATTTAGGTAGACAAAGGGTCTAAACGGGGCATTTTCGTGCCAAATCGGTGTGCTTTAGCCCACGGTTTTGGGGGTGGGCTCGGGGTTCGGGCGTGCTGTGGGCCAAAAATATCCCAGGCCATGCCAGGGAATTTAGGAATCATCCCAGTATTGTCTGTTTAATTTTTTGTTGCTATTTGGGTGGACAAACGAGTGAAATGAGGTAATTTCGGGCCAAATCGGTGTGGTATAGCCTACGGTTTTGGGGTTGGGCCCGGGGTCCGGGCATGCTGTGGGCCAAAAATTGATCGGGGCATGCTAGGGATGTTGGGGATCATCCCAGTGTGGTTCGTTTAATTTTTCGTGGCCATTTGGAAAGACAAACGGCGAAACGAGGTAATTTGGGCTAAATCGATGTGCTATAGCCCACAGTTTTTGGGTTGGGCCCAGGTACTGGGCGTGCTGTGGGCCCAAAATTAATCGGGGCATTCCAGGGATGTTGAGGATCATCTTAGTGTGGTTCGTTGAATTTTTCATTGCCATTTGGGTGGACAAACGGGCGGAATGAGATATTTTTGGGCCAAATCTTAGTGTATAAACCCACGGTTTTATGGGTGGACTCAGGGCCCGGGTGTGCTGTTGGCCAAAAATCAACCGGGGCATGCTAGGAAGGTTAGGGATTGTCCCAGTGTGGTGCATTTAATTTTTCATTTCCATTTGGGTGGACAAACGGTCGAAACAGCGCAAATGGTGAATTTTCTAGCCAAATTGGTGTGCTATAACCCACGGTTTAGGGGGTGGGCCCAGAGTTCGAGCGTGCTGTGGGCCGAAAATCAATCAAGGCATGTCAAGGAGTTTGGGATCATCCCAGTGTAGTCTGTTTAATTTTTTGTGGCCATTTGGGTGGATAGACGGGTAAAACGGTGCGAATGGGGCATTTTCGTGCTATATCGTTGTGCTATAGCCCACGGTTTTGGGGGTGGGCCTGGGGTTCGAGCATGCTGTCGGCAAAAAATTGACCACAACATGCCAGGGAGGATAGGGATCATCCCAATATGGTCCATTTAATTTATCGTAGGCATTAGGGTGACAAACGGGCAAAATGGCACGAATGGGGCATTTTTGGGCTAAATCGGTGTGCTATAGCCCACAATTTTGAGGTTGGGCCAGGGGTTCGGGCGTACTGTTGGCTGAAAAGTGACTGGGTCATGCCAGGGAGGTTGGTTATCGATTCAGTGTAGTCCTTTTAATTTTTCATGGCCATTTGGGTGGACAAACGGTTGAAACGGTGCAAATGGGCATTTTCGAGCCAAATTAGTTTGCTATAGCCCACGGTTTCGGGGGTGGGACTGGGGTCCGGGCGTGTTGTGGGTCAAAAATTGATCAAGGCTTGCAAGGGAGGTTGGGGATCATCCCAGTGTGGTCCATTTATTTTTTCGTGGCTATTTGGGTGGTCAAACGGGCAAAACAACGCGAATGAGGCATTTTCAAACCATATTAGTGTGTTATAGCCAACGATTTTGGGGGTGGGCCCGGGGTTCGATAGTTCTGTTGGTAAAAAATTGACAGAGGTATGCCAAGAAGGTTGGGACCGTCCCAGTGTGGTTCTTTTAATTTGTCATGGCCATTTGTGTGGACAAACGAGTAAAACGGCACAAACGGTGCATTTTCGGGCCAAATTGGTGTGCTTTTGCCCAAGGTTTTGGGGGTGGGCCCGAGTTTCGGGTATGTTGTGTGCCGAAAATTGATCGGCGTGTGCCAGGGAGGTTGGGAATTATCCCAGTGTAGCCCGTTTAAATTTTTATGGCATTTGGTGGACAAATGAACGAAACAGCGCGAATGGGACATTTTTGGGTCAAATCGGTGTGCTATAGCCCACGGTTTTGGGGGTGGGCCCAGGGTCTAGGCGTGCTGTGGGTGAAAAATTGATTGGGGCATACCAGGGCAGTTGGGCTCATCCCAGTATGGTCTATTTTATTTTTCGTGGACATTTGGGTAAACAGACGGGCGAAATAGGGAAAATAGGGCATTTTCATGACAAATAGGTGTGTTATAGCCCACGATTTTAGGGGTGGGCTCAGGGTCTGGGCATACTGTGGGCTGAAAATCAATTGGGGCATGCTAGGGAGGTTGGGGATCATCCCAGTGTGATTCGTTTAAATTTTCGTGGGCATTTAGGTGGACAAAGGGTCTAAACGGGGCATTTTTGGGCCAAATCGGTGTGCTATAGCCTATTATTTTGGGGGTGGGCTGGAGGTTCGAGCGTACTGTGGTCTGAAAATTGACCAGGGCATGCCAGGGAGGTTAGGGATTATCCCAGTATGGTCCTTTTAATTTTTTGTAGCCATTTGAGTGGACAAACAGGCGAAATGGTGAGAATGGGGAGTTTTTGTGCAAAATCGATTTTCTATAGCCCATGATTTTAGGGGTGGGTCTGGGTTCCAGGCATGCTGTGGGCTGAGAATTGATCGGAATGTGCCAGGGAGGTTGGGGATCGTCCTAGTATGGTCCGTTTAATTTTTTGTGGCCTTTTGTGTGGACAAACAGGCAAAACGGCGTGAATGGGGCATTAATGGGTCAAATCATTATGCTATAACCCATGGTTTTGGGGTGGCCCTGGGGTTCGGGTGTGTTGTTGGCAAAAAATCAATTGAGGTATGCCAGGGATGTTGGGGATTATCCCAGTGTGGTCTGTTTAATTTTTCATGGTAATTTGGGTGGACAACGAGCGAAACGGCACGAATTTGGCATTTTCGAGCCAAATCGGTGAGCTATAGCCCATGGTTTTGGTATGGGCCCAAGGTTCGGGCATTCTGTAGGCCGAAAATCAACCGAGACATGCCAGAGAAGTTAGGGATCATCCAAGTGGGGTCCGTTTAATTTTTTGTGGCCATTTGTGTGGACAAATGGGTGAAACTGCATGAACAGGGCATTTTCGAGCTAAATCGGTGTGCTATAGGTCACGGTTTCGGGGGTAGGCCTCGGGGTCCGGGCGTGCTGTGTGTCAAAAATCGATTGAGGCATGCCAGGGAGGTTGGGGATGATCCAGTGTGGTTCGTTTAAGTTTTTATGGCTCTTTGGGTGGACAAACGGGTGAAAGAGTGCAAACGGGGAATTTTCAAGACAAATCAGTGTGTTATAGCCTACGGTTTTGGTGGTCGGCCCGAGTTGCGGGCGTACTGTTGGTCAAAAATTAACGGGGACATACCGGGAGGTTGGAAATCATCTCAGTATTGTTTGTTTAATTTTTTATGGCCATTTGGGTGGACAAATGGGCGAAATGACGCGAACGGGGTATTTTCGAGCCAAATCGGTGTTCTTTAGCCCATCGTTTTTGGGGTGGGCCCGGGTCCGGGCGTGCTATGGGCCAAAAATCAATCGGGGCATGCCAGGAAGGTTGGGGATCATCTCTATGTGTTTTATTTAATTTTTTGTAGCCATTTGGGTGGACATACGTCATAAACGGGGTATTTTCGGGCCAAATCGGTGTGTTATAGCACACGGTTTTGAGGGTGGGCTTGAGGTCTGGGCGTGTTGTTGGCCAAAAATCGATCGTGGTGTGCCAGGGAGGTTGGGGATCATTCCAGTGTGGTCCGTTTAATTTTTTGTTGCCATTTGAGTGGACAAACGGGCAAAACAACGCAAATGGGGCATTTTTAGGAAAAATCGGTGTGCTATAGACCACGGTTTCGGGGGTGGCCCTGGGTTCTAGTCGTGTTGTGGGTTGAAAATTGACTGGGGCATGCCAGGGAGGTTAGGGATCGTCCCAGTATGTTTCGTTTAATTTTTTGTGGCCATTTTGAAGGACAGACGGGTGAAACGGTGGAAACGGGGTATTTACAGGCCAAATCAGTGTGCTATAGCACACGATTATATGGGTGGCCTAGGGTCCAGGTGTGCTATGAGCCAAAAATAGACCGGGGCATGCCAGGGAGGTTGGTGATCATCCTAGTATGATCCGTTTAGTTTTTCGTGGCCATTTGAGTGGACAATGGGGAGAAACAGTATGAACGAGGTATTTTCAAGCTAAATCGGTCTGCTATAGCCCACGGTTTTATGGGTGGGCCAGAGGTCCGGGCGTGCTGTGGGCTGAAAATCGACCGAGGCATGCTAGGGAGGTTGGAGATCGTCCCAGTATGGTCCATTTAATTTTTTGTGGCTATTTGGGTGAAAAAACGGGCGAAATGGCACCAACGAGGCATTTTTGGCCCAAATCGGTGTGCTATAGCCCATGATTTTGGGTGTGGGCTCGGGGTTCGGGTGTGCAGTTTGCCAAAAATCAATCGGGGAATGCCAAGGAGGTTAGGGATCATCCTAGTGTGATTCGTTTAATTTTTTATGGCCATTTGGGTGGACAAACAGGCGAAACGGCACAAATTATGTATTTTTGGGCCAAATCGATGTGTTGTAGCCCACGATTTAGGGGGTGGGCCTGGGGCTCGTATGAGCTGTTGTCCAAAAATTGATCAAGGAATGCCAGGAAGGTTGGGGATCATCCCAGTGGGTTCTATTTAATTTTTTGTGGCCATTTGTGTGGATAAACGGGCGAAACGGCGCGAACGGGGTATTTTAGGGCCGAATCGGCATGCTATTACCCACGGTTTTGGGGGTAGGCCTGGGATCCGGGCGTGTTGATGGAAAAATATCAATCGAGGTATGCTAGGAGGTTGGGGATCGTCTTAATGTGGCCCGTTTATAGTTTTGTGGCAATTTGGGAAGACAAACGGGCGAAACGGCGTGAACGGGGCATTTTCAAGCCAAATTGGTACGCTATAGCCCACAATTTTAGGGGTGGATCACGGGGCCCGGGCGTGCTTGATGATAGGCGAAATTACGCGCCTATATCAATATATTTTGCCCATATTTTAGCCTAGTTTCGAGAACTAATTATCTATTTCGTACACTTTTAGTCCTTTTTCCTGTAAATGAGCTAACAAATGTGATTAGGAAAGTTTCAGGTATAAATGATGCAAAATACAGCAATTTATGGCTTACTTGACGCAAAAGAAAGCTCACAAACGAGATGGAAAGGAGCTGGACGCATAAAGGACTAAATCTGCTGCATGGAAAATCTGTCCCGGGCTAAAACAGCATTTCTGAAGACTTTGGGACTTACAGACACAAAGCTGGATTTTTGCCAGAATACATTAACCTAGTGCAATTAGGTTATGTGTTTCATCATTCTATTTGGATTATAATTTTGTAACCTTACCCTAGTACAATTGGGTCAAGGATTTCATTAGTATATTAGGATTTGGTTATTTATTTTATTAGTTTAGGAGGAGTAGGATAGGAGTATTATAAATACCCTATCATGTTAGAGATTTTAGAAAAGGGGGGGAGACATTCTGACAATTCATTCATCTCCTTACAATTAAGACATCTTCCTACAACCCATTCTCAATTCTTCATTCTTCTACTCTTAAATTCCACAACAAGAGAATCGTTACTTGCTACGGAATCACTAAAACCACACGCCAAACACCTACTATTCACGCCATCCACCATGCAAAACGTGATATCCTTCGCATTCATGGGTAACTAAATCTCTTAGTTGGGGTTATGGAAGCCGAATGAGTTACTATCTATAGCTATGAGTTTGTGAGTTCAAGACAAGTATATTGCTTATATCATTATTCTCTTCATCTTAAATCTACATTCTTTGCGGTTCAAACACAAGAACACGCCATTCTAACATCTAACCTGTTCGAGAGAAAGGTTATTTGTCTAGAAAAGAAGACGCATAGACCAACGCCAGTCTAACATCTGACTTGTTCGAGAGAAAAGTTATTTGTCTGGAAAAGAGATAATGTCAAGGTAGTAGGACACCCTTTCCTATTAAAAAGCTAGTGCCGTACCTGGACTAACTTCTTGGAGAATTCGTACCGTTAGTCACGCTTTAAGCTCGAGAGAGTTAAAGTGAAATAGTCCTTGTTTAGGTCGAGAGACGCTTGGATTTACCATCGACTACAATTCTCTATAAGCAATTACATGTCAAGACTCTACACACTCATAGCCAATAGAGACGTATACCTCAGAAGGTGGACATAACCCCAACGCCTCAATTCTCATTGTTTACAACACACGTGACAATCTCTCTTTATTTTGCTATTTTCAGTTCTTACATTCTTGTTTTGGTTACATACTACAATCCCCCCTTTCCTACGAGACTTGCACTAAAAGTCTAGTAATTTCTCTTGCTTGTTGGCCAAGCTATTCTCTGTGGGATCGATACCCAACCCAGGTTGGGTTCTATATTTGCTAACGACCGCTTTACACTCCCACGAGAGCTGTAGATTGAGCGTTATCAGTGCTATGGGTTAAAAATTGATCAAGGCATGCCAAGGAGGTTGGGGATCATCCTAGTGTTGTCCGTTTAATTTTTTGTGGCTATTTGGGTGGTTAAACGGACGAAACAGCTTAAACGGGAACTTTTGGGACAAATCAGTGTGCTATAGCCTATGGTTTCTGGGGTGGGCCTATGGTACGAGCGTGCTGGTGGCCAAAAATTGACGTGGGCATGCCGAAAGGTTGGGGATCATCCTAGTGTTGTCCGTTTAATTTTTTGTGGTCATTTGGTTGGACAAATGGGCGAAACGGTGCGAACAGGGCATTTTCGGGCTAAATTGGTGTGCTATAGCCTAAGGTTTTTGGGGTGGGCCTGGGGTTCGGGTGTGCTACGGGCCAAAAATTGATCGACGTGTGCCAGGGAGGTTGGAGATCACCCCACTATTGTCCGTTTAATTTTTTGTGGACATTTGGGTGAACGAACGGGCGAAACGAGATGTATTTCGGGCAAAATCAATGTGCTATAGCCAACGGTTTTAGGAGTGGGCCTGGAGTTCGAGCATGTTGAGGGCCAAAAATTGACTGGGGCGTGCTAGAGAGGTTGGTGATCGTACAAGTGTGGTCCGTTTAATTTTTCATGGCTATTTCGTTGGACAAACGGGTGAAACGGCATGAACGGGGAATTTTTAGGCCAAATCGGTGTGCTATAGCCCACGGTTTTGGTTTTGGGCTGAGGATTCTAGCGTGCCGTGGGCCAAAATCAACCGTGGCATGCCAGGGAGGTTGGTGATCATTCCAGTATGGTCCGTTTAATTTTTCATGGCCATTTGGGTGGACAAACGGGCAAAACGGTGCGAACGGGGCATTTTTGGGCAAAATCGGTGTGCTATAGCCCACAGTTTCAGGGTTGGGACTGGTGTTCGGGCGTGCTGTGGCCAAAAAATCAGCTGGGGCATGCTAGGGAGGTTGGGGATCATCACAGTGTGGTCCGTTTAATTTTTTGTGACTATTTGGGTGGACAAATGGGCGAAACGATGCTAACGGGGAATTTTTTGGCCAAATTGGTGTGCTATTGCCCATGATTTTAGGGGTGGGCCTGGGGTTCGGGTGTGCTGTGGGAAAAAATTAATCGGGGTATGCCGGGGAGGTTGGGGATCATCCCAGTGTGGTTTGTTTAATTTTTCGAGGCCATTTGGGTGGACAAACAGGCAAAACGGTGCTAACGAAATATTTTTGGGCCAAATCGGTGGGTTATAGCCCACAGTTTTGGGGGTGGGCCTGGGTTACGGGTTTGCTGTGTACTAAAAATCAACCGAGGCGTGCCAGGGAGGTTGGGGATTATCCCAGTGTGTTCCGTTTAATATTTCATGGTCATTTGGGTGGACAAACGGGTGTAACGGCGCAAACGGGGAATGTTCGGGCCAAATTGGTGTGCTATATCCCATAGTATTTTGGTGGTGAGCCCGGGATCAAGCGTGTTGTGGGCCAAAAATTGACTGAGGTGTGCTAGAGGTGTTGGGGATCATGACAGTGGGGTCCATTTTATTTTTCGTGGCTATTTGTGTGGACAAACTGGCCAAACGGCATAAACGGGGCATTTTTGAGCCAAATCAGTGTGCTATAGCCCATGGTTTCAGCGGTGCGCTCGGGGTCCGGGCATTCTGTGTTCCAAAAATCGACCGTTGTGTACCAGGGAGGTTGGGGATCAACCCAGTGTGGTCCATTTATTTTTTCGTGGCCATTTGGGTGGACAAACGAGTGAAACAGCATGAACGGGGAATTTTTGAACCAAATCGGTGTGCTATAGCCTACGGTTTCAAGGGTGGGTCCCGGGGTCCGGGAGTGGTGTGGACCAAAAATCAAACGAGGCATGCCAGGGAGGTTGGGTGTAGTCCCCGTGTAGTCCATTTAATTTTTCATAACCATTTGGGTGGACAAACGAGCAAAACAACGCAAACGGGACATTTGTGGGACAAATCAGTATGCTATAGCCCATGGTTTTAGGGGTGGATCTGGGGTACGGGCGTGCTGTGGGCCAAAAATCGATCAGGGCATGCCAGGAGGTTGGGGATCATCCCAGTGTGGTCTGTTTAATTTTTTGTGGTTATTTGGGTGAACAAACAGGTGAAACGGAACAAACGTGGCATTTTCGAGCCAAATTGGTGTGCTATATAGCCCATGGTTTTAGTGGAAGGCTCGGGCTCCGGGTGTGTTGTGGGGCAAAAGTTGATCGGGGAGTGTCAAGGAGGTTGGGAATCGTCCCAGTGTGGTCTGTTTAATTTTTCATGGCCATTTGGGTAGATAAACGGGTGAAACAGCGCGAACGGTGCATTTTCGGGCCAAATTGGTGTCTATATCCTACGATATTGGGAGTAGGTCTGGGGTCCGATCGTGCTGTGCGACGAAAATTATTCTGGACATGCCAAGGAGGTTGGACATCGTCCCAGTATGGTCGGTTTAATTTTTTGTGGCCATTTGAGTGGACAAACAAGCATAACAGCGTGAATAGGGCATTTTGGACCAAATCGGTGTGCAATAGCCAACGGTTTCGGGTGTAGGCTCCTGCTCTGGGCGTGCTGTGGGCAAAAAATTGATCGGGGCATGCCAGGGAGTTGGGGATCATCCTAGTGTGGTCCGTTCAAATTTTTATGGCCATTTGGGTGGACAAACGGGAAAAACGGGGTATTTTTGGGCTAAATTGTTGTGCTATAGCCCACAATTTTGGGAGTAGGCCCGGGGTCCAGGCGTACATTAGGCTGAAAATCAACTGGGTCATGCCAGGGAGATTGGGGATTGTCCCAGTGTGGTCTGTTTAATTTTTGTTGGCTATTTGGGTGGATAAACGGGCAAAATGGAGCATTTTCGGGCTAAATCGGTGTGCTATAGCAGACAATTTTGGGGTGGGCTCGGGCCTGGTGTGTATTGGGCCAAAAAATTGACAGAGGAATGCCAGGGAGGTTGGGGATCATCCCAACGTGGTCCGATTAAATTTTCGTGGCTATTTGAATGGACAAATGAGCGAAACGGTGCGAACGGGACATTTTTGAGTAAAATCGGTGTGCTATTGCCCACGGTTTTGGGGGTGGGCCCTGATTCGAGCATGCTGTAGGCCAAAAATTAATTGGAGTGTGCCATGGAGGTTCGGGATTGTCCCAGTGTGGTCCATTTAATTTTTCGTGGCCATTTGGGTGGATAAACGTGCGAAACGGCGCGAACGGGGCATTTTCGGGCTAAATTGGTGTGCTATAGCCCACGGTTTTGGGGGTAGGCCCAGAGTTCGGGCATGCTGTGGGCCGAAAATCGATTGGGGTGTGCTAGGGAAGTTTGGGATTGTCCCTGTGTGGTCCGTTTAAATTTTTATGGTCATTTAACTGGACAAATGGGCTAAACGGTGTATTTTCGGGGCTAATCGGTGTGCTATAGCCCACAATTTTGGGGTGGGCCTGGGTTTCGGGAGTGCTGTAGGCTGAAAATCGACCAGGGCGTGCCAGGCATATTGGAGATTATCATAGTGTGGCTTGTTTAATTGTTTGTGGCCATTTGGGTGGACAAATGGGCAAAATAACGCAAACAGGGCATTTTCGAGCCAAATCAATGTGCTATATCCCATGGTTTTAAGGGTGGGTCCAAGCTTGCTGTGGGCCAAAAATCGATCGGGGCTTTGCAGAGAGGTTAGGGATTGTCCTAGTGTGTCCCATTTAATTTTTTGTGGCCATTAATGTGGACAAACGGGTGAAATGATGCATTTTTAGGTCAAATCTTTATGCTATAGCCCACGGTTTTGGGAGTGGGCCCAGGGTTCGGGCGTGCTGTGGGCGAAAATTGATCGGGGCATGCCAGGGAGGTCGGGGATCATCCCAGTGTAGTCCGTTTAATTTTTTGTGGTCATTTGGGTGGACAAATGTTTGAAATGGCACGAACGGGGCATTTTCGGGCCAAATCAGTATGCTATAGCCCACAGTTTGAGGGGTGTGCCTCGGGTTCGGGCATGCTATGGGCCAAAAATTACTAGGTTATGCCAGAGAGGTTGGAGATCGTCTCAATATGGCCCGTTTATTTTTTGTGGCCATTTATGTGGACGAACAGTCAAAACGGCACGACCAGGGCATTTTTGGGCCAAATCGGTGTGCTATAGTCCACGGTTTTGGGGATTGGACTGTGTTTCGTGCGTGTTGTGGGCCAAAAATTTACCAAGGTGTGCCAGGGAGGTTAGGGATCATCCCAGTGTTGTCCGTTTAATTTTTTGTTGACATTTGAGTAGATAAACAGGCAAAACGGCAAGAACGAGGCATTTTTGGGCCATATCAATGTGCTATAGCCCACTGTTTTAGGGTTGGGCCTGGGGTCTAGGCATGCTGTGGGCCGAAAATCAACTGGGGCATGCCAGGGAGGTTGGGGATCATCCCAGTGTGGCTTTTTTAATCTTTTGTTGCCATTTGGGTAAAGAGACGATAGAAACAACACGAACAGGGAATTTTGGAGCAAAATTGGTATGCAATAGACCACGATTTTGGGGGTGGGCCTGGGGTTCGGGTATGTTGTGGACCAAAAATTGACCGAGGTATTTCAGGGAGGTTGGGGATATTCCCAGTATGGTCCGTTTAATTTCTTGTGACCATCTGGGTGGACAAACAGGAAAAACAGCTCAATCGGGACATTTTCGGGATAAATCGGTGTGCCATAGCTCACGGTTTTGGGGGTGGATCCTGGGTATGGGTGTGTTATGGGCCAAAAAACAATCAGGGTATGTTGGGAGGTTGGGGATCATCCCAGTATGTCCCGTTTAATTTTTTGTGGCCATTTGGGTGAACAAACAGGTGAAACGATGCAAACGGGGCTTTTTAGGCTAAATCGGTGTGCAATAACCCACGATTTTGGGGAAGGCATTGGTTCTGGGTTTGTTGTGGGCCAAAAATCGATTGGGGAGTGCTAGAGAGGTTGGGTATCATCCCAGTGTGGTTAGTTTAATTTTTTGTGGCCATTTGGGTGGATAAACGGGCAAAACAGCACAAACGGGGCATTTTGAGGCTAAATTGGTGCGCTATATCCTAATATATTGGGGGTGGGCCCGGTCTTCGAGCGTGCTGTGGGCCAAAAATTGGCCAGGGCATGCCAAGGAGGTTGGGGATCATCCCAGTGTGGTCCGTTTAGTTTTTTGTGGTCATTTGGGTGGACAAACAAGCGAAACGGCGCGAATAGGGCATTTTTGGACCTAATCGGTGTTTAATAGCCCACGGTTTTGGGTGTGGGCTCGTGGTCCGGGTGTGCTGTGGTCAAAAACTCGATCGAGCCGTGCCAGGGAGGTTGGGGATCATCCAAGTGTGGTTCGTTTAATTTTTCATGGCTATTTGGGTGGACAAACGGGCTTAACAGAACGAACGGAGCATTTTCGGGCCAAATAATTTTGCTATAGCCCACGGTTTTGGGGGTGGGCTCAGGGTCCAGGTGTGCTGTAGGTTGAAAATTAACCAGGGCATGCCAGGGAGATTGGGGATAACCTAGTGTGGTCAGTTTAATTTTTGGTGGCCATTTGGGTGGACAAACGGGCGAAATGGGGCATTTTCGGGCCAAAACGGTGTGCTATAGCACACAATTTTGGGGGTGAGTTCGGGGTCTGGAGTTTATTGGGCTGAAAATCGATCGAGGAGTATCGGGGGAGGTTGGGGACCATCCTAGTGTAGTCCTTTTAAATTTTCATGGCCATTTTAATGGACAAATGGACGAAATGGCACGAACGGGCATGCTGTAGGCTGAAAATTGATCGGGGCAAGGTTGGGGATTGTCCCATTATGGTCCATTTAATTTTTCGTGGCTATTTGGGTGGACAAATGGGCGAAACAACGTGAACGGGTCATTTTCGAGCCAAATCGGTGTGCCATATCCCACGGTTTCGGTGGTCAGATCGAAGTTCGGGCTTGCTGTGGGTCAAAAATTGACTAGGGCATGCCACGGAGGTTGGGGGTTGTTCCAGTGCGGTCCGTTTAAATTTTTGTGGCCATTTAGGTGTACAAATGGGCGAAATGATGAATTTTCAGGGCAAATTGGTGTGCTATAGCCCACTATTTTGGGGGTGGGCCTGTGTTCCGAGAGTGCTGTAGGCTTAAAATTAACTGAGATTGCCAGGCAGATTGATGATCATCGTAGTGTGGCCCGTTTTAATTTTCATGGCCATTCGGGTGGACAAACGGGCAAAACGGCGCGAACAGGGCATTTTTGAGCAAAATTGGTGTGCTATTGCCCATGGTTTTGAGGGTGGGCCCGGGCTTACTATAGGCTAAATATCGATCGGGGAATTCCAAGGAGGTTGGGGATCGTCCTAGTGTGGCCCGTTTAATTTTTTGTGGCTATTTGGGTGGACAAACGGGTGAAACGGCGCATTTTCAGGCCAAATCTTGTGCTATAGCCCACGATTTTAGTTGTGGGCCCAGGGTATGTGGGACAAAAATTGACCAGGGCATGCTAGGGAGGTCGAGGATCTTCCCATTGTGGTCCGTTTAATTTTTTGTGGCTATTTGGGTGGAAAACGGTCGAAATGGTGCGAACGAGGCATTTTCGGGCCAAATCAGTATGTTATAGCCTACGGTGTTAGGGGTGGGCCTGGGGTCCGGGCGTGCTGTGGACCAAAAATCGATCAGGGCGTTCAAGGGAGGTTGGAGATCGTCTCAGTGTGGCCCATTTATTTTTTTATGGCAATTTGTGTGGACAAACAGTCGAAACAACGCGATCGGGGCATTTTCGAGGTAAATCGGTGTGCTATAGTCCATGATTTCATGGGTTGGCCTGGGTTTTGGGCATTCTGTGTGCGAAAAATTTATCGAGGTATGCTAGGGAGGTTGGGGATCATCCCAGTGTGGTCCGTTTAATTTTACCTGGCCATTTGGCTGGACAAACGGGTGGAACGGCGCGAATGGGGCAATTTTGTGGTGCTACAAACCACTATTTTAGGGGTGGGCCCGGGGTCTAGGCGTGTTGTTGGCCGAAAATCAACTGGGGTGTGACAGAGAGGTTGGGGTTCGTTTCAGTATGGTCTGTTTAATTTTTCATGGCTATTTTGGTGGAAAGACGGCCAAAACGGCGCGAACAGGGCATTTTTGGGCCAAATTAGAGAGCTATAGCCCACGGTTTCGAGAGTGGGCCTGGGGTCCGGGCGTGCTGTGGGCCAAAAATTGACTGGGGCATATCAGGGAGGTTGTGGATTATCCGAGTGTGTTCTGTTTAATTTTTTGTGGCTATTTGGGTGCTCCAAGATGCAAAACGATGCAAACGGGCATTTTTGGGCTAAATCGATGTGCTATAGCCTACGATTTTAGGGGTGGGCTCGGGGTCTGGGCGTGCTGTGGGCCAAAAATAGACCGGGTAATGTCAGGGAGGTTTGGGATCATCCTCGTATGGTCCGTGTAATTTTTCATGGCCATTTGGGCGGACAAACTGGCGAAACAGCGTGAATGGGGCATTTTCGGGCCAAATCGGTGTGCTATAGCCAACAGTTTTGGGGTTGGGCCGGGGTTCAAACATGCTGTGAGTTGAAAATCAACCGAGGCATGCCAGGGAGGTTGGGGATCGTCCCAGTGTGGTTCTTTTAATTTTTCATGGCGATTTAGGTGTTCATCTTCTCCAACTACTTTGTGGGAGGTTGCATTTTAAATCTGGCCTCCTTTTTTCCATATCTGAACTTTAGCTCATTGAGCTCCATATCAACCAATACTCTCCCAGTGTCTAATAATGGTCTACCCAAAATGATGGGTACCTCAAAATCAACATCATAATCTAATATCACAAAGTCTGCAGGTAAAAAAAGTTTTCCACTTTTATCGGTACATCATGCAATACATCCACTGGTAGCCTTACCGCTCTGTCTGCCATTACAAGACACATCATTATGGGGGTAAGATCCCCCAATCCCAGATTCTTGTAGATCTCAAAAGGCATCATGTTAATACTTGCTCCTAAGTCACATAAAGCTTTTGTAAACTTTATGGAACCCACTGTGCACGGTATAGTAAATGATCCAGGATCAGGCTTTTTCTGCACTAAGAATTGTGAAGATACTGTACTACAGTGATGGATGTTGTCCACTGTCTCACTACTTACCTTCCGCTTCTTTGTTAGCAAGTCCTTCATAAATTTAGCATAGCTTGACATTTGCTCAAGTGCCTCCATCAATGGCACCGTTACTGTCAGTTGATTCATTACTGGCATGAACTTGCTAAATTTTTCATTATCTTCTTTCTTCTTCAACCTCTGAGGAAATGGAGGTCGTGGTCTTGGCATTTGTTTCCATACCACTTATTTTTTCTTGTCGTCTTCTTTCTCTGATATGTCAACAAAGCCATCCACTTTCTCAGACTCCACTGGATTTTTTCCTTCTGATTCATCAACACTTACCTTTTTTTCCATAGCTTTGCCCATAGAAGGGCCAGATAACAGCTTACCACTCCAAGTGGTAATCACCAAACAAGAGCCATCAGTCCGCGGGTTCTAAACAGTATCACTAGGTAAAGTGCCCGTTTTTCTCTGGTTTAGAGTAGCCGACAGTTGACTCATCTATTGCTCCAACTGCTTAATAGAAGCAGAGTATGAGCTAACTAACTGACTGAGGGTAGAAAACTCACTTTTCATATTAGTCACCCCCGAGTTAGTAGCTTTGACTCCCTTCAACATCTTTTCCATCATGTCCACCATGGACATCTTGCCAGAACTAGTAGATGCAGCATCCCGACTTCCAGGAGGAACATACAACCCACTCTTGTCATTATTATTTTTTCAATGTCCCTGCTCCCCATCTTTATAATCAGGCTTATCATAGAAAGTCCGACCTTGGTTCCCTTGGCTATTGCCTCAGAAACCCGCCTAATTACTCACATAGTTGGCCTCAACATCAGCAACTACAGATACGGTACCCTGAGCATCTACAACCTTAATTATTTCAGTCTTGCCAGATAGCAAGTGCTTAGCCAATAAGTCCATCTTCATCTTCAAGTAGGCCATATCCTGATCTCGCTCCTCATCTCTTCTACGCTGTTCTGCAGTAATACCACCAGTAATAGTAGGGCTAGCCACTACAGAATCCCTAGTGTGCCAAGCCCAACTTTGCTTGGTTATTCTATTTAGCATGTCAGAAATATCCAAAAAAAGAGAGGTCAATGAACGAAGCACCTGCAGCGTTGTCGACATTGGCTTTGTCACAGAGTTGAAAGCTCTGTACAAAGTCTCCATCAAATGCAAGTCTGTTATATTATTGTTTGGACATTGTGCAAGTTTCTTCTTAAACCTTTCCCAAGTCTCATGCAGTGCTTCAGTCGGAAGCTGTCTGAAGTTGCTAATCTTATCTCTTAACTGTACCCTTTTGGGGGGTGGAAAGAACCATTCTAGGAACGCATCTTTCAACTGTCTCCAGTTGGTTATAGAATTAGGCTCTAACTCATTCAACCACATTGTTGCCTCTCTAGACAGAGACAATGGAAAGAACCTCAATCTGATTGCATTCTGGGTCACTCTTGAATTGTCAAAGGATTTGCAGATGGTGATAAAGTTCACCAAATGCATGTTAGGATCATCACCATGCAAGCCTCCAAATAACCTCTTCAGATTCAGGAGTTGGATCATAGTACTTGTTATGATAAACTTTGCACCTGGTGCCAATGGTGGCGGGATTATAGCACCCATTGCGCCAGCTTCGTCTATTCCTTCATCATCATCATCAGCCTCATAGTGCATAGGCTTTTGACCATATCTACCTTGAGCTGGGCAATTTCTATTGATGTTTCACTGCACTGGTGCAGCAACTTGCTCTGCTCTCCTTGGGTTTTGAGGATTCAGCAATTCCTCATCACCGAATTCCTCATCATCAGTGTTTTGGTGATGTGATTGTTGACCCAAATTTTATACATTCACCTGAGCCCTGGCTAAAGCAGCTAATCTTTCTGCTTCCTGTTGTTCAGCCATTCTTCCAATAAGTTAAGGTTGCGGGTTAATTGGTAATAATGGTGCTCTGGAACTTCTCATTTTTGGCATAAACAACACAATACCTACAATAAACAAAAACAACAAATAAACATAAATCAAGGAAACTTAACTATCAACAAATTTTCACACACAAAATTTTTAGTCTACAACCGTATTCCCCGGCAACGGTGCCATTTTTGATAACTCTTAAATTACACTCTTGAATGGGTGTAAGTGATCTTTGTCAATATAAAACCCAACTAGGTTGGAGTCGAATCCCACAGGGAATAAGGTGTGAACATCAATTTGTTTTCGAAATACTTTACTGGTAGTTTATTATTTCTGAAAGATGGGGTTTTAAAGTTCACAATGAATCAATTTTTACTTTCTAAATTATAGTGTTGTTATCAATATAAATGGGAAACCAGAGTTATGATCACCAAATGTTTTGGGTATTGACAGATACTAGGTAATGCTAGAGACCCTCGGAATGAGTAGAACAACAGAATATCTCTGACTATGATACTATCTGACTTATCTCTCAACCTCACCAGACAATTTATTAACTAATTCTCTCAAACTTAAATAATCTATATATATCCAAATGGATGTTATCTCAGGTAGATTAATCCAGTTATGACATTAATCATTAAACAGAAGATTAGTAGCTTCCGAGTCCCTGTTGATAATTCCCGTCCTCTAGTCTATTTTTCCGTTAAAAGCAAATAAAATCTAAGGCATAATCTAATGTTTGCAACCACTAGATTTCAGTTAAAACCACAAAATTTCAAGATGTTCTACTACTCCTTGAATCCGTTAAACACCTAGCATCATATCAAACCCTAATCCTTGGATCCCATAACCCCGGCTAATGGAATTAGCCACTTATGATTTGATGAAAGAAATCACATGTTGAATTCATGATGATAATAATCAACTTACGTATAGATGGAAAACAACAAGAAATTTCTTCAATTAAATCCCAAGTTAGAAACCTAAGAATCGTTGATAAGAAAGAAAACTAAGAATAATTGGTGAAAGAGAACAATGTACGTGTTTCTCTCTCCAAAGTTCTTGTTCTGAATAATGAAAAATTGATAATTTAAAAACCCTCAAAATTGCTATTTATACTAAAGCCTAATTAAGGTAATAAAATAATAAAATCACAGCTGGGCTTGGATTTAGGTGACGACATATTGGTGTTGATCGTTAAGCTTCTGACGGCATCTCAGATATGTCATCAGAAGTCGTGCCTTCTTAACCTGTTCTGCCTACTCTGACGATGTCCTCTGACAGCTTTCCAGAAGAGTGACGACGTGTAGTAAATGTTGTCATACCTTCAGCTTATTTCACCATGTTCTGTCCCACTTAACGGCATATTCTGATGGCTTACCACACTTGTGACGACATATTGAGAATGTCGTCACCTTCATCCAACAACTCTTCTTCACTATTCTTCTTGATGCATTTTTCTGGTAGCTTACCACATCTCTGACGGCTTGTAAGAAATGCCGTCAGACTCATACCAGCTCACTTGTACCAGATTTTACTTATTTTGTTCATCTTTTCTATGTTTTCCTCCCGTCCTTGCTACAACTGCAATATCACAAGAAAACAATTAAAAACACCAAAAGTTTCTTAAGACTTCACAATTATTTAGAGTTAAAAGCCTCAAATGTGTTAGCATCTGCTCACACATCAGTGTTGTGGGCCAAAAATTGATCGGGGCATGCCACAGAGGTTGGGGATCATCCCAGTGTGGTCTGTTTAATTTTTCTTGGCCTTTTGGGTGGACAATCGGGTAAAACGGCATGAATAGGGTGTTTTTGGGCCAAATCGGTGTGCTATAGCCCACGGTTTCGGGGGTGGGCCAGGGGTCCGGGCATGCTGTGGGCCAAAATTTAATCGGGGCGTGCCAGGGATGTTGGGGATTGTCCCAATATTGTCCATTTAATTTTCATGGACATTTGGATGGACAAATGGGCGAAACAATAAACGGGGCATTTTCGAGACAAATTACTGTGCTATAACCCACTATTTCAAGTAGTGGGCCAGGGGTTAAGGCCTGCTACGGACGAAAAATTGATCGGGGCATGTCGGGGAGGTTGGGGATCATCCCAGTGTGGTTCATTTAATTTTTTGTGGCTTTTAAGGTGGACAAACAGGTGCAATGGTATGAATGGGTATTTTTCAGCTAAATCGGTGTGCTACAGCCCATGAATTTGGGGCCGAGCCCCGGGTCCAAGCATGATGACTGCTAAAAACTGACCAGGACATGCCAGGGAGGTTGGGGATCATCCCAATGTGGTCCATTTAATTTTTTGTGGCCATTCAGGTGGATAAACGAGTGAAATGGGGTATTTTCTGGCTAAATCAGTGTGCTATAGCCCACGATTTCTGGGCTGATATTAGGGTCTGAGTATGTTGTGGTACGAAAGTCAGTCAAGGTATGCCAAAGAGGTTAAAATCATCCCAGTATGGTCCGTTTAATTTTTCATGGGTATTTGGGTGGACAAAAGGGTGTAACGGCACGAACGGGGCATTTTGGGCTAAATTGGTGTGCTATATAGCCTGCGGTTTTAGGTGAGGGCTCGGGGTCCGAGCGTGCTAAGGGCTAAAAATTGATTGGGGCGTGCCACGGAGGTTGAGGATCATCTCAGTGTTGTCTGTTTAATTTTTCATGGCCATTTATGTGGAGAAACAAGCAAAACAGTGCGACGAGGTATTTTTAGGCCAAATCTATGTGCTATAGCCTACGGTTTCGGGGTGGACCCACGGTTTGGGTGTGATGTGGGCCAAAAATTGACCGTGGCGTGCCAAGGAGGTTGGGGATCATCCCAGTGTGGTCTATTTAATTTTTCGTGGCCATTGGGAGGACAAATGAGCGAAACGGCATGAACATTGCATTTTTGGGCCAAATTGATATGCTATAACCCATGATATTGGGGGTGGGCCTGGGGTCCATACGTGCTGTGGGCTAAAAATCAATCGGGGCATGCCAGGGAGGTTGGGGATCATCCTAGTATGGTCCGATTAATTTTTTGTGGCTATTTGGGTTAATAAATGGTCGAAACGGCAGAAACGGGGCATTTTTAGGCCAAATCGGAGTGCTACAACCCATGATTTTGGCGGTGGGCTCGGGATTCAGGCGTGTTGTGCGCCAAAAATTGATCGGGGAATGCCAGGGAGGTTTGTGATCATCCCTCTGTATTCCGTTTAATTTTTCATAGCCATTTGGGTGGACAAACGGGCAAAATAGGGCGAACAAGGCATCTTTAGGCCAAATCGGTGTGCTTTAGCCCACGATTTCGGGGGTGGTCCCGATGTCCAGGTATGTTGTGGGTCGAAAATCGATCGAGGCATGCCAGGGGAGTTGAGGATCATCCCAGTGTGGTCCGTTTAATTTTTTGTGGCTATTTAGGTGGACAAACGGGTGAAACGGTGTGAATGAGATATTTTCAGGCCAAATCGATGTGTTATAGCCCACGATTTTGGGGGTTGGCCCAGGGTTCGGGTGTATTGTTGGTAGAAAATCAACTGGGGCATGCCAGGGAAGTTGGGGATCATCCCAGAGTGTTTTGTTTATTTTTCGTGGCCATTTGTATGGACAAACGGGCAAAAGGACGCGAATGGGGAATTTTCGAGCCAAATCGATGTGCTATAGCCCACGTTTTTATTGGTGGGCCCGGGTTCGGGCGTGCTGTGGTACTTAAATCGACCGGGGCTTGGCTCGGAGGTTAGGCATCATCCCAGTATGGTCTGTATAATTTTTTGTGGCCTTTTGGGTCGACCAACAGGCAAAACGGCACGAATGGGGTATTTTTGGTCAAAATCATTATTCTATATCCCACGGTTTTGGTAGTGAACCCAGGGTCCGGGCGTGCTGTGGGTGAAAATCTACCGGGGCATGATAGGGAGGTTGGGAATCATTGCAGTGTGGTCCATTTAATTTTTGGTGACCATTTGGGTGGACAAATGGGTAAAACGGCACGAACAGGGCAGTTTCAAGCCAAATCAATGAGCTTTAGCCAACAATTTTGGGGTGGCCTGGGGGTTTGGGTATTCTGTGGTTCGAAAATTGACTGGGGTATGCCAGGGAGGTATGGGATCGTCCCAGTATAGTCTGTTTAATTTTTTGTTGCTATTTAGCTGGACAAACGAGCAAAATGGTGCGAACGGGGGATTTTCGGGCCAAATCAGTGTGCTATAACCCATGGTTTTAGGGGTGGGCTCGAGGTTCGAGCGTGTTGTAGGCCAAAAATCAACCAAGGATTGCCAGGGAGGTTGAGGATCATCCCAGTATAGTTTGTTTAATTTTTCATGGACATTTAGGTAGACAAACTAGCAAAACGGCGTAATCGGGACATTTTTGGGCCAAATTGGTGTGCAATAGCCTACGGTTTCGGGGTGGCCCTGGTGTTCGGGCGTGCTGTGGGCTAAAAATTGACTGGGATTTTGTTTAATTTTTATGGCTATTTAGGTGGACGAATGGGCGAAATGACGCGAACGGGGCATATTCGAGCCTAATCGGTGTGCTATAGCCCACGGTTTTGAGGTGGGCCCAAGATCTGGGAGTTCGGTGGGTCAAAAATTGACTAGAGCATGCCAGGTAGGTTGTTGATCATCCCAGTATGATTCGTTTAATTTTTCATGGCCATTTGGGTTGACAAACGGGCTAAATAGCGTGAACGAAGTATTTTTGGCCCAAATCGATGTGCTATAGCCCACGGTTTTGAGGTGGGCCTGGGGTTTGGGAGTGCGGTGGGCCAAAAATTGACTAGGGTATGCCAGGTAGGTTGGTGATCATCCCAGTGTGGTTTGATTAATTTTTCATGGCCATTTGGGTTGAAAAAACGAGTGAAATAGCGCAAACAAAGCATTTTTGGGCCAAATCAGTGTGCTATTGCCCACAAGTTTGAGGGTGGGCCCGGGGTACGGGCGTGCTGTGTACGAAAAATTGACTGGGACCTGCAAGGGAGATTGTAGATCACCCTAGTGTGGTTTGTTTAATTTTTCATGATCATTTGGTTGGAAAAACGGTCGAAACGATGTGAACCATGCATTTTCAACCCAAATCGATATGCTATAGCCCACGGTTTTGGGGGTGGGCCTGGGGTTTGGGCTTTCTGTGGGCTGAAAATCAACCGAGGCATGCTAGGGAGTTTGGGGATCATCCCAGTGTGGTTCGTTTATTTTTTCATCGCTATTTGGGTGGACAAACGGGCGAAATGTCGCGAACGGGGCATTTTTGAGCGAAATCGGTGTTCTATACCCACGGTTTTGGGGGGTGGGCCCGGGGTTTGGGCATGCTATAGCTTAAAAATCAATCGGGGCATGCCATGGGGTTGAGGATCATCCCAGTATGGTCCATTTAGTTTTTCATGGCCATTTAGGTAGACTAACGGGCAAAACGGTGCGAACGGGCATTTTTTTGGCCAAATCAGTGTGCTATAGCCCATGGTTTCATGGGTGGGCCCGATGTTCGGGCATGCTCAGGGTTAAAAATAGATCGAGGTGTGCCAGAGTGGTTGGGGATCATACTAGTGTGGTCCGTTTAATTTTTCATGGTCATTTGGGTTGATAAACGGGCAAAACAGCGCAAATAGGGGATTTTTGGGATAAATTGGTATGCTATAGCCCAAGATTTAGGGGGTGGGCCCAGGATTCGGGTGTACCGTGGGCTAAAAATTGATCGGGGCATGCTAGGGAGGTTGGGGATCATCTCAGTGTAGTGTGTTTAAATTTTCGCGGACATTTGGGTGGATAAACGGTCGAAACGACGTGAACAGGGCATTTTTGGGCCAAATCAGTGTGCCATAGCCCATGGTTTGGGGGGGTAGGCCCGGGGTTCTGGTGTGCTGTGGGGCCTAAAATTGATTATGGCATTCCAGTGAGTTTGGGGATCATCCCATTGTGGTCCATTTAATTTTTTATGGCCATTTGGGTGGACAAACAGGCTAAAAGGCATGAACGGAGTATTTTTAGGCCAAATCGGTGTGCTATATCCCACGGTTTCAAGGGTAGGCTCGAGGTTCGAGTGTTCTATCGATTGAAAATTGAACAAGGCATGCCAGAGAGTTTGGGGATCATCCCAGTATGGTCTGTTTAATTTTTCATGGCCATTTGGGTGAACAAATGGGCAAAACGGCATGAATGGGGCATTTTCGGGCCAAATCGGTGTGTTATAGCCAATGGTTTCGGGGGAGGGCTAGTGTCTGGGCATGCTGTGAGCTGAAAATCGACCGGGGTATGATAGGGAGGTTGGGGATCATCTTAGTGTGGTTCGTTTAATTTTTTGTGGCTATTTAGGTGTACAAATATATGAAACGGCATGAACGGGTCTTTTTTGGGCCAAATCAGTGTGCTATAGCCCATAGTTTTGGGGTGAGCCCTAGGTTCGAGCGTGCTGTGGACCAAAAATTGAGAGGGGCATGCTAGGGAGGTTAGAGATCATCTCAGTATGGTCCGTTTAATTTTTCATGGTTATTTGGGTGGACAAACAGGCAAAACGGCTTGAATAGGGCAATTTTGGGCCAAATCGGTGTGCTATAGCCCACGGTTTTAGGGTGACCAGAGTGTCCAGGCGTGCTGTGGGCTAAAAATTGACCGGGGCATGCCAGGGAGGATGAGGATCATCTCAGTATGATCCGTTTAATTTTTTGTGGCCATTTGGGTGGACAAACAAGCGAAATGCCATGGATCGGGTGTTTTCGAGCTGAATAGGTGTGCTATAGCCCATGACTTTGGGGGTGGTCCCAAGGTTCGGGCATGCTGTGCACCAAAAATTGACTGGAGCGTGCCAGGGAGGTTGGAGATCATCCCAGTGTGGTTCGTTTAATTTTTCATGGCTATTTGGGTGGACAAATGAGGAAAACGACGTAAACGGGGCATGTTCGAGCCAAATTGGTTTTCTATAGCCTACGGTTTTGGGGTTGGGCCAGAGGTTCGGGCGTACTGTGGGCCAAAAATCGACTGGGGTGTGCCAGGGAGGTTGAGGATCATTCCAGTGTGGTCCATTTAAATTTTTTGTGGCTATTTGGGTGGACAAACGAGCGAAACGACGCGAATGGGGCATATTTTGGATAAATCGGTGTGCTATAGCCTACGATTTTGGGGGAGGGCTCGGTGTTCGAGCGTGAAATTGGTTGAAAATATACCGAGCTGTGCTAGGAAGGTTGGGGATCATCTCAGTATGGTCCGTTTAATTTTTCGTCGCCATTTGGATTGACAAACGGGTGAAACAGCGCGAACGGGGAATTTTCGGGCTAAATTAGTGTGCTATAGCCCACGGTTTAGGGGTTGAGCCCGGGGTCCGGGCGTGCTGTGGACCAAAAATTGATTGGGCCATGACAAGGAGGTTGGGGATCATCCCAGTGTGGTTCGTTTAATTTTTTGTGGCCATTTGTGTTTACAAACAGGTGAAACGGTGCTAATGGGGTATTTTCGGGCCAAATCAGTGTGCTATAGCCCTCAATTTTGGGGATGGGCTAGGGGTTCGGGCATACTGTAGTCCAAAAATTGATTGGGGCATGATAGGGAGGTTGGGGATCATCCCAGTCTGGTTTGTTTAATTTTTCATGGCCATTTGGGTGGACAAACGAGCGAAACGGCACGAACGGGGCATTTTTGGAAAAAATCGATATGCTTATGGCCACGGTTTTGGGGGTGGGCCCAGGGTACGGGAATATTTTTGGTCAAAAATTAACCGGGGCATGCCAAGGAGGTTGGGGATTGTCCCCATGTTCGTCCGTTTAATTTTTCGTGGCCATTTGGGTGGAAAAAAGGGCAAAAGGATGAACGGGGCATTTTCGGGCCAAATTAGTGTGCTATACCCCATGATTTTGAGCGGTGGGCTTGAGGTTAGGGCTTGCTATGGGCGAAAAGTTGATCGGGGCATGTCGGGGAGGTTGGGGATCATCCCAGTATGGTCTATTTAATTTTTTTAAGCTATTAGGGTGTACAAACGGGTGAAACGGTAAGAATAAGGCATTTTCGGGCCAAACAGATGAAACGGTACAACGAGGCATTTTTAGGCCAAATCGACCAGGGCGTGCCAGGGAGATTGGGGATTATCACAGTGTGGTCCATTTAATTTTTTCTGGTTATTAGGGTAGACAAACTGGCGAAACGGGGCATTTTCAGGCCAAATTGGTGTGTTATAGCCAACGGTTTTTGGGGTGATACCTGGGGTTCGAATGTGTTGTGGGCCAAAAGTCGATCGAGGCATTCTAGAGAGGTTGGGGATCATCCCAGTGTGGTTTGTTTAACTTTTTGTGGCCATTTGGGTGGAGAAACGAGCGAAACGGCGTGAACGGGGTATTTTCGGGCCAAATCGGTGTGCTATAGCCCACGGTTTTGGGGATGGACCCAGGGTACGGGTGTGATGTGGTTCGAAAATTGATCGGGCGCCAGGGAGGTTGGGGATCATCCTAGTGAGATCCATTTAATTTTTCGTGGCCATTGGGAGGACAAACGAGTGAAATGGCACGAACGTTGCATTTTTGGGCCAAATTGATGTGCTATATAGCCCACGATTTTAGGGGTGGGCCCGGGGTCCATACGTGCTGTGGGCCAAAAATTAATCAGGGCGTGTCAGGGAGGTTGGGGATCGTCCCAGTATGGTCCGTTTAATTTTTTGTGACTATTTGGGTTAACAAACAGTCAAAACAGCGCAAATGGTGCATTTTCAGGCTAAGTCAGAGTGCTATTGCCCACGGTTTTGGGCTGGGCTTGGGGTCCTAGCGTACTATGGTCCAAAAATTGATCGGGGCATCCCAGGGAGGTTTGTGATCATCCCAGTGTATTCTGTTTAATTTTTCATATCTATTTGGGTGGACAAACGGGCGAAATGGCGCGAACGGGGCATTTTCAAGCCAAATCGGTGTGCTATAGCCCACAGTTTCGAGTGTGGGCCTAGGGCCCAGGCATGCTGTGGGTCAAAAATTGACCGAGGCATGCCAGTGAAGTTGAGTATCATCCCAGTATGGTCTGTTTAATTTTTTGTGGTCATTTGGCTGGACAAACGGGCGAAACGGTGCTAACGAGATATTTTTGGGCCAAATCGGTGTGTTATAGCCCACGGTTTCGAGCGTATGCCCAGGTTTCGGGTGTGTTGTGGGCAGAAAATCGACTGGAGCATGCCAAGGAAGTTGGGGATCATCCCAGAGTGTTCCGTTTAATTTTTCGTGGCATTTGTGTGGACAAATGGGCAAAAGGACCCAAACGGGGCATTTTAGGCCAAATCGGTGTGTGATAGCCCACGATTTTATTGGTGGGCTCGGGGTCCGTGCATGCTATGGGCCTTAGATTGATCGGGGTGTGCTTGGAAGGTTAAGGATCATCCCAGTGTGGTCAGTTTAATTTTTCTTGCCCTTTTGGGTGGACAAATGGCATGTTGTGGGTTAAAAATCGGTGTGCTATATCCGTTGGTTTTGTGGGGGAGCCTTGGGTCCAGGCGTGCTGTGGGTTAAAAATCTACTGAGGTATTCCAGGGAGGTTAGGAATCATTGCAGTGTGGTTCGTTTAATTTTTCATGGCCATTTGGGTGGACAAATGGACAAAACGGCACGAATAGGTCAGTTTCGAGCCAAATTGATGAGCTTTAGCCAACGGTTTCAGGGGTGGGCCGGGGGTTCGGGTATGCTATGGGCTGAAAATCAACCGGGGCATGCCATAGAGGTTGGGGATCATCCCAGTATGGTCCATTTAATTTTTCATCGCCATTTAGGTGGACAAATGGGTGAAACTGTGTGAACGGAACATTTTGGGCCAAATCAATGTACTATAACCCATGGTTTTGGGGTGGGCCTGAGGTTCGAGCATGTTATGGGCTAAAAATTGACCAAGGCATGCCAGGGAGGTTGGGGATTGTCCCAGTATGTTTGTTTAATTTTTCATGGCCATTTGGGTGGACAAACTGGCAAAATGGCATAAACAGGGCATTTTTGGGCCAAATCGGTGTCCTATTGCCCACTGTTTTTGGGTGGCCCCGGTGATCGGGCGTGCAATGGGCTAAAAATCAATCGGGGTGTGCGAGGGAGGTTGGGGATCATTCCAGTGTAGTCTGTTTAATTTTTCATGGCTGTTTGGGTGGACAAATAGGTGAAACACCGCGAACGGGCAATATTCGAGCCTAATTAGTGTTCTATAGCCCACGGTTTCAAGGTGGACCTGGGGTCTGGGAGTGCGGTTGGCTGAAAATTGATCAGGGCATGCCAGGCAGGTTGGTGATCATCCCTGTGTGGTCCGTTTATTTTTTTGTGGCCATTTGGGTGGACAAACAGGCAAAACAGCGCGAACGGAGCATTTTTAGGCAAAATCGGTGTGCTATAGCCTATGAGTTCGGGGGTGAGCCCGGGGTACGGGCGTCCTATGATCCAATAATTAACCATGACCTGCCAGGGAGGTTGGAGATCGTCCTAGTGTGGTTTGTTTAATTTTTCATGGTTATTTGGGTGGACAAACAGGCGAAACAACGTGAACGGTGCATTTTGGAGCCAAATCGATGTGCTATAGTGATACGAGTCAAATGGCTACCTTAGCTTTTGATGACATATTTCAAAGTCAGTACGTAGGGCATCAAGCTTTGGTCGCATTGAGGACACGGGATCCTACATGGAGGGGCCGATTTAAGTACAACAAAGAGCAATCCCATGTGTGGAAGATTGCTTGGAGCATTAAAAATTGAGGACTCACGATTTTGGGCCTTCATTATGGGCATTTTATCACTTAGCCTTGTCCAAGTAACACTCCATCACCACCCATTTTCATTAAGGGTATTATGGTCATTTTGTTATGTAATAAGTTCGACTATAAATAGGTTCTATTAGTTCATTTGCTAGTTAGTTTTTGAATGATGAATATGTGAAACACTTCTTCTCTTTTTGAGAGTGTAACACCCTTAGTGTAGGTCTTGGATAAGCCATCTTTAATGTAGGGCTTGGAAAAACCAATATTGTACGTTGCTTAGAAATGGTGATCTTTAGGTGAGTCGATTACCTTGGCGGTCACCGTAAGAGTGTGGTTTTGATTTTTACATTCATTAGGTGTTAGTGTTGAAAGACACTTGGTTCTTAATCTTGTAATAATCTTGGTCTCACTATCTATCTTTATTTTCTATGCAATTTCCCTTGTGTTTCTGTTGAATCCGTGTCTTGTTACATCTTGTGTCATTGTTATCATCTTCATCTCCTCTCTTTAGTTATAATTTCAATTTTTAGCTTTTTTTTTCGTATCATTTGGTATTAGAGCAAGGATTGATTTCATTCCTACCGAATCAATCTTGGGCGTGTTATCTCGAAAATCATAAAAAACAGTTGTTGAAAAACCAAAAATCCAAAAGAGAAACATTCTGTCTCATTTTTTTATGTCTAGGTCGAAATTTGTATCTTAGATTTAGGAGATTTTTATGTGTTTTGGTTTTATCTTAGATTCACTAACACTAAAAGAGTCAAGATCCGAATTTTGATCCATTTCTAAGTGGTTCTTGAACTTTGATGGTTGCTGTTTTTTGAGATTTGATGGCTTGAAAGTGTGTTGTTGATGTTTGTTATTGAGGATATGGGTTTGAAACATGTTGTTATTGTTGTGGAGTTCAACGTGAGCTAAAAAAAACCAAGGATCATTCAATTTGGAGCTCATTTGGGTTGGTTTCCATTCTCAAATGTTCTTGTTGTTGTTTTTCTTCATGTATTGTTGAGAAAGAACATTCAAAAGGGAGTGGTTTGATCTACAAGGGTGAATAAAGGAGTGTGGTTTTGTGTTTGTCTTGAAAGAAACAATCCCAAGACATCCAAAAAGAAAAGGGATAAAAGGGCTTTCAAAAGTCTTGTTTATCAAAAGGGAGTAAGAGCTTATTCCAAGACTAACAAAAGAGGAAAGAGCCAACAACCTTTCAAAAAGGTGTCTTGCCAAAAGGGTGCAAGGAAGTCAAACCTTTTTGAAATTAAAAAAAATGCTCTAAGTCTTCTTCTTTCCCTCCCAAACCTGATTTTCACCATTCCAAATTAAAATTTGACCAATCTAAATTGCAAACTGCCATGTCACCAAACTGCCACATCATCAAAGTGCCATGTGATCACCCTCTAAAAACAACCTTAGACTCAAAATTTCAGATTTCTAAGTTTCTTTTCTTTGTTTCCTTAGTTTCATTTCTTGAGTCTAGTACTAATTAGCAACTAGTAATCACCTACTAGATTGTGAATTAGTTGTTTGAGTTTGTTTTTTTTTCGTGTTTTTGTTCTTTGTGTTCTTTTCTTGTTTTGATTTGTTGAACTTCTTTGTTTCAAGTTCGTAAGTAGAATTTTCTATTTTGTGTCTTGAGTTGATCAAACAAGAATCTATTCCAGCCGCTAAGTAGAATTGACATCTTATTGACTACCGGAGTATAAGCAACTTTCAATATTCGCCGCTCCAATTGTGAGGATCACAAAAGTGAGTGTCTACGAGTGTTGGTGAGGAACTTTTACTACTAATCTTGTTTGTTTATTTTGTAGGTTTGTTTCTTTATTTGTTTTAGGTAAAATGACAATGGAACCCAAGGCTTCCACCTCTCAAACCATGGACAACAATGTCACCAATGTCATTTTGGCCTACCTTGACACTATTTCTCGAGACATAGCTATGGTGAGTAAAAGATTGGATCGTATGGTAGGTCCAAGGGAGCAAGTGGGCTACCCGGACACACGTCAAGATGAAGACTATAGCTTATGTGATCTAGAAGGTAGAATAGCTAACTCTTACACTTTTATGCGTGAAAATAAGAATTGTATGGCTAGTAGCCCTTTGAGTGTGAGTAGTGGCTTACTTACTTATGAGTCTAATGATTCTTTTCCTCTTTTTGATGATGTACATGTTGTGGGTGTGGATACACTAGTTGATCCTATTGATGACCGAATTAACTCTTCTTGTAAGATCAATTTATGTCCACCTAGTATTGAACCCAACATGTTGAACGAGAGTACATCATCTTGTGTAAATGGTGTTGATCAACTTATTTGTGAAACTTTCCCACCATATGAGATTATGTGTGTTGTAATTAATGAAACTCAAGTGAGTGAAGTATTTGAGAATGTTGGTTAACAAACTAGGAGTGAACTCATGAGCTATCCTTGTGATATGGATTCCATGGTTTGCGTAGCTCATAGGGATAATCTTGTACTTGAAACCTCTTTGAAACTTGATAATTGTCTTTTAGAGAGTAAAGAACTTACTTGTTCTAAATATGCCCGTGAGATAGGTCATGTTGTCTTTAGGTATAATGTCTTGTTTGAAGATGATTTGAACACTCCTAATGAACCTAGTGGTGAAAATGATGGTATAGCTTGTCTTGGAGGCTATAGCCTATATGTTAAAACACTATGGTGTGAGACATTCCTCCTAATGATGGAAATCTCTTTTTGAAATATGAGAGTCCTCTTTAGGGTAAGGAATGTGTAGTCCTTCTTGAAAACCCGAGGGCAAAGGTGCCATTGACTCCTCGGGGTAATGTTTCTAAATTTGCATCCTTGCTTGACACACTTGTTCTTACATTTCATGAATACCAAATTGAGAATGCCAAGTTGCTTATTTTCTTGAAGGAAAGAATATGTATGTGCTTAAATGCTTTATCTTCACCCGTGTATACCTTTACACTTGGTTCTTTCCTATACTACCTCTTTGCCTATGATGACATCTATGCTAGTTGTGGATTTGTATTATGTAGAGGTAGGAAACTTGTTGGTTGGTCTACTTGTTCTAGTGACTATGCTATGCGTGTTGGTGTTCTTTAAGACCAAAAGTGGCACCATGTTTGATGAGGTCACTTGAATAGGTAATAAAACAATTGTGCTTTATGGTCCCTAAGTTACGGGTAGGCTTACCTTTGGGACTTCGGGATACCATTGAGTCCTTTGTAGTTTCTTTATCTCTTGATACTTTTCATAACCATGCCTTTTGTGACATTTTTACTAAGCTTTTCATGACTAACACAACGTATTCATGGTTATATTTCAAGTATGTTCTGCCTTGGCATGATGATATTTATTATTGTGCTAACTCTAACCCTCATGCCATGAGAAAGTTGTTCTTGTTTATCCTTTCTCTTGTTTTGTAAGGTCTGGATTCGAGGTAGAATCCTTTTCAAGAAGGGGAGGATGATACGAGTCAAATGGCCACCTTAGCTTTTGATCACATCATTCGAAGTTAGTACGTGGGGCATTAAGCTTTGGTCGCATTGAGGACACGGGATCCTAGATGGAGGGGCCGATTTGAGTACACCAAAGAGCAATCCCACATGTGGAAGATTGCTTGGAGCATTAAAAATTGAGGACTCACAGTTTTGGGCCTTCATTATGGGCATTTTGTCACTTAGCCTTGTCCAAGTAACACTCCATGACCACCCCTTTTCATTAAGGGTATTATAGTCATTTTGTTATGTAATAAGTTACACTATAAATAGGTTCTATTAGTTCATTCGCTAGTTAGTTTTTGAATGATGAATATGTGAAAGCCTTCTTCTCTCTTTGAAAGTGTAACACCCTTAGTGTAGGGCTTGGATAAGCCATCTTTAGTGTAGGGCTTGGAAAAACTGATATTGTACGTTGCTTAGAAATGGTGATCTTGAGGTAAGTCGATTACCTTGGCGGTCACCGTAAGAGTGTGGTTTTGATTGTTACATTCAGTAGGGGTTAGTGTTGAAATACACTTGGTTCTTAATCTTGTAATAATCTTGGTCTCACTATCTATCTTTATTTTCTATGCAATTTCCCTTGTGTTTGTGTTGAATCCGTGTCTTACTTCATCTTGTACCATTATTATCATCTCCATCTCCTCTCTTTAGTTATAATTTTAGTTTCTAGCTTTATTTTCCGTATCATATAGCCCATGGTTTTGGGGGTGGGCCCGGGGTTCGGGCTTGCTGTGGACCAAAAATCAATCGGGACATGTCAGGGAGGTTGGAGATCGTCCCAGTGTGATCATTTTAATTTTTCGTGGCCATTTGGGGGGAAAAATGGGCGAAACATCGCAAACGGGGCATTTTCAAGCCAAATTAGTGTTCTATAGCCCATGGTTTTGGGGGTGGGCCCGGGGTTCAGGCATTCTGTGGGTCAAAAATTGATCAAGGCATGCCAGGGAGGTTAGGGATCATCCTAGTATGGTCCGTTTAATTTTTCGTGGCCATTTGGGTGGACAAACGAGAGAAACGGAATGAACGAGGCATTTTCGGGCCAAATTGGTATGCTATAGCCCATGGTTTCATGGGTGGGCCTGGTGGTCGGGCATGCTGTGAGCCAAAAATAGACCGAGATGTGCTAGAGAGATTAGGAACCATACCAGTGTGGTCCGTTTAATTTTTCATGGCCATTTGGGTTGATAAATGGGCGAAACGGCACGAACGGGGTATTTTTGGGATAAATTGGTGTGCTATAGCCCACAGTTTAGGGGGTGGGCCCATGATTCGAGCATGTCGTGGGCTGAAAATTGATTGAGGCACGCTAGGGAGGTTGGTAATTATCCCAGTGTAGTCCGTTTAACTTTTTGTGGCCATTTGGGTTGACAAACGGTCGAAACGGCGCGAATAGGGAATTTTTGGGCCAAATCGATGTGCTATAGCCCACGGTTTCGGGGATTGGGCCCAAGGTCAGGATGTGATGAGGGAAAAAAATTGATCGGGGCATTGCAGAGAGGTTGGGGATCATCCCAGTACGGTCCGTTTAATTTTTCATGGCCAATTGGGTGGACAAACGGACGAAACGGTGCGAATGGGGCATTTTTAGGATAAATCAGTGTGCTATAGCCCAAAGTTTTGGGGTGAACCCAGGGTCTGGGCGTGCTGTGGGTCAAAAATTGATCGGGGCATGCTAGGGAGGTTGGGGATCATCCCAATGTGGTACGTTTAATTTTTTGTGGCTATTTAGGTGGACAAATAGGCAAAACGACGTGAATGGGGCATTTTTGGGCCAAATCGGTGTGCTATAGCCCACGGTTTTGGGGGGGGGGGGGAGGGGGTTGGGGTGTACTGTGGGTGAAAAATCAACCGAAATATACCAGGAGGTTGGGGATCATTCCAGTGTGGTTCGCTTAATTTTTTGTGGCTATTTGGGTGGATAAATGGGCGAAACGACATTAATGGGGCATTTTTGGGCCAAATATGTATGCTATAGCCCACGACTTCGTGGCTGGGCTCAGGGTCCAAGCGTGCTGTATGCCAAAAATTGACCGGGCAGGCCAGGGAGGTTGGGGATCATCCTAGTGTTGTTCGTTTAATTATTCGTGGCTATTTGGGTGGACAAATGGGCGAAACGGCATGAACAGGGCATTGTCGAGCTAAATCTGTAGCCCATGGTTTAGGGGATAGGCCTAGGGTACGGGCGTGCTGTGGGGCAAAAATTGATCGGGGCGTGCTGGAGTGGTTGGGGATCATCTCCATGAAGTCCTTTTAGTTTTTTGTGGCTATTTGGGTGGATAAACGGGCAAAATGGTGCGAACGAGCCATTTTTGGGGCAAATCGGTGTGCTATAGCCCGCGGTTTCGAGGGTGGGCTAAGGGTTCGAGCGTGCTTTGGGTCAAAAATTGACCGAGGCATCCCAGGGAGGTTAGGGATCATTCGAGTGTGGTCCGTTTAATTTTTTGAGGACATTTGGGTGGATAAACGGGCGAAATGGGGTATTTTTGTGCCACATCGGTGTGTTATAGCCCACGGTTTTGGGGATAGGCCCAGGGTTCGGGTGTGTTGTGGGCAAAAAATTGACTGGGTATGCCAGGGAAGTTGGGATCATCCTACAGTATTCCATTTAATTTTTTGTGGCCATTTGTGTGGACAAACGGACAAAAAGACGTGAATGGGGAATTTTCAGGCCAAATCGGTGTGCTATAGCCCACGGTTTTATTGGTGGGCCTGGGGTTCGGGCGTGATGTGGGCCTTACATCAATCGGGGCTTGCCTGGGAGGTTAGAGATCGTCCCAGTATGGTCTGTTTAATTTCTCGTGGCCTTTTGGGTGGACAAACGGGCAAAATGGTGCAAACGGGGCATTTTTGGTCCAAATAAGTGTGCTATATCCCACGGTTTTGGGGATGGGCCTGGGGTCCAGGTGTGATGTGGGTTGAAATTCTACCAGGGCATGCCAGGGAGGTTAGGAATCAACGCAGTGTGATCCGTTTAATTTTTTATGGCCATTTGGGTGGACAAATGCGCAAAACAGCGCAAACGGGGTGGTTTCGAGCTGAATCGTTGAGCTTTAGCCAACGGTTTTGGGGGTGGGCCGAGGGTCCGGATATGGCGGGGGTCGAAAATCGATTGGGGCATGCCAGGGAGGTTAGGGATCATCCTTGTGTGGTCCATTTAATATTTTGTCACTATTTAGGTGGACAAAAGGGGCGAAACGGTGTGAATGCGGAATTTTCTAGCCAAATCAGTGTGTTATAGCCCACGATTTTGGGGGTGGGCCTGGGGTCCGAGTGTGTTGTGGGCAAAAAATTGACCAAGGCATGCCAGAGAGGTTGGGGATTATCCCAGTATGGTCCGTTTAATTTTTCGTGGCCATTTGGGTGGACAAACTGGCAAAATGCATAAATTGGACATTTTTTGGTCAAATTGGTGTGCTATAGACCACGATTTTGGGGTGATCCAGGTGTTCGGGCGTTCTGTGGGCTAAAAATTGCCCGGGGTGTGCCAGGGTGGTTGGGGATCATCCCAGTGTAGTCCGTTTAATTTTTTGTGGGTACTTGGGTGGACAAATAGGCGAAACGATGCAAACGGGGTATATTCGGGCGTAATCGGTGTGCTATAGCCTACGGTTTTAAGGTGGGCCCAAGGTCTGAGAGTGCGGTAAGCCAAAAATTGATCGAGGCATGCCAGGTAGGTTGGTGATCATTTTTAGGCTAAACCAGTGTGCTATAGGCCACGATTTAGGGGGTGGGCCCGTGGTTCGGGCGTGCTGTGTGCAAAAAATCGAGAGGGGAGTGCTTAAGAGGTTGGGAATCATCCCAGTATAGTTCATTTAATTTTTCACGGTCATTTGGGTGGACAAACAGGCAAAACAACGTGAATGAGGTGTTTTCGGGCTGAATCGATTTGCTATAGCCCACGGTTTTGGGGTGACCCCAGTGTCTAGGCATGCTGTGGGCTGAAAATCAACCGGGGTGTACCAGGGAGGATGGGGATCTTCCTAGTATGATCCGTTTAATTTTTTGTGGCCATTTGGGTGGCAAATGGACAAAACGATGCTAATGGGGCATTTTCAGGCCAAATCGGTATGCTTTAGGCCACGGTTTTGGGGTTGGGCCCAGAGTACGGGTGTTTTTTGGGCCAAAAATTCATCGGGGCATGCCAGGGAGGTTGGGAATCATCCCCATGTTTGTCCGTTTAATTTTTTGTGGCCATTTGGGTGGACAAACGGGTAAAACGATGAATTGGGCATTTTTGGGATAAATTGGTGTGTTATACCCCACGATTTTGAGCGGTGGCCTCGGGGTTAGGGCCTATTATGGGATAAAAATTGATCGGGCATGCCGGGGAGGTTGGGGATCATCCCCATGTTCGTCTGTTTAATTTATCGTGGCCATTTGGGTGGACAAATGGGTAAAATGCTGAACGGGGCATTTTTGGGCTAAATTGGTGTGTTATACCCTACGATTTTGAGCAGTGGGCCCGAGGTTAGGGCCTATTATGGGAGAAAAATCGATCGGGGCATGTCGGGGAGGTTGGGGATCGTCCCAGTATGGTCCATTTAATTTTTTCTTGGCTATTAGGGTGGACAAACGGGTGAAATGGTACGAATGGGGTATTTTCGTGCCAAATCGGTGTGCTATAGCCTACGGATTTGGGGCCGAGCTCGGGTCCAGGCATGCTGTGTGCGAAAAATCAACAGGGCGTGCCAGGGAGGTTGGGGATCATCTCAGTGTGGTCCATTTAATTTTTTTGGCCATTTGGGAGAAACGAGGCATTTTCAGGCCAAATCGGTGTGCTATAGCAAACGGTTTCAAGGGTGATACCGGGGTCCGAGCGTGCTGTGGGCTGAAAGTCGATCGAGGCATGCCAGAGAGGTTAAAATCATTCCAGTATGGTCCGTTTAATTTTTCGTGGCCATTTGGGTAGAAAAATAGGTGTAACGGTGCAAACGGGGCATTTTTGGACTAAATTGGTGTGCTATAGCCCATGGTTTTGGGGATGGGCCCAGGGTCCGGGCGTGCTGAGGGCCCAAAATCGACTGGGCATGCCAGGTAGGTTGGAGATCATCCCAGTGTGGTCTGTTTAATTTTTTGTGGCCATTTGGTTAGAGAAACGAGCGAACGGTGTGAACGGGATATTTTCGGGCTAAATCAGTGTGCTATAGCCCACGGTTTTGGGTTGGACACAGGGTTCGGGTGTGATGTAGGCCAAAAATTGATCGAGACATGGCAGGGAGGTTGGGGATCATCCCAGTGTGGTCCATTTAATTTTTAGTGGCCATTGGAAGGACAAACGAGCGAAACGGCACGAACGTTGCATTTTTTGGATAAATCGGTGTGCTATAGCCCACGATTTTGGGTGTGGGCCTGAGGTCTATACGTTCTTTGGGATGAAAGTCAATCGGGGCGTGCAGAGGTTGGTGATCATCCCTGTATGGTCCGTTTAATTTTTCGTGGCCATTTGGGAGAACAAACGAGCGAAATGGCACAAACGGCGTATTTTCAGGCTAATCAGAGTGCTATAGCCCATGGTTTTGGGGGTGGGCCCGGGGTCCGAGCGTGCTGTGGGCCAAAAATCAACTGGGGCATGCCAGGGAGGTTTGTGATCATCCTAATATATTTCATTTAATTTTTCATGGCCATTTGGGTGGACAAACGGGCGAAGCAGCGTGAACGGGGCATTTTCGAGCCAAATCGGTGTGCTATAGCCCAAGGTTTTGGGGGTGGGCCCGGGGTCCAGGCATGCTTGGGTCAAAAATTGATTGGGTCGTGCCAGAGAAGTTGAGGATCATCCCAGTATGGTCCATTTAATTTTTTATGGACATTTGAGTGGACAAACGGGTGAAATAGCACGAACGAGACATTTTAGGCCAAATCGATGTGTTATAGCCCACGGTTTTTGGGTTAGGCCCAGGCTTCTGGTGTGTTATGGGTATAAAATCGATTGGGGCATACCAGGGAAGTTGGGGATCATCCCAGAGTGTTTCTTTTAATTTTTCGTGGCCATTTATGAGGACAAACGGGCAAAGGATGCGAACGGGGTAATTTTAGGCCAAATCAGTGTGCCATAGCCCACAGTTTTATTGGCGGGCCTGGTGTCCGGGCGTGCTATGAGCCTTAAATCAATCGGGGCGTGATTGGTAGGTTAGGAATCATCCCAGTATGGTCTGTTTAATTTTTTGTGGCCTTTTGGGTGGACAAACGGGAAAAACGGAGCGAACGGGGCATTTTTTCTCCAAATCGGTGTTTAATATTACACGGTTTTGGGGGTGGGCTCAGGGTTCGGGTGTGCTGTCGGTCGAAAATCTATCGAGGCATGCCAAGGGTAATGGGAATCATTGCAGTGTGGTCCGTTTAGTGATTTGTGGCCATTTGGGTGGACAAATGGGCAAAACGGTGCGAACAGGGCAGACCTATTTGGCCCAAAAATGCCCCGTTCACGCTGTTTCACCCGTTTGTTCACCCAAATGGCCACTAAAAATTAACTGGACCATACTGGGATGATCCCAAACTTCCCCGGTATCCCCCGGTCGATTTTTGGCCTACAACACGCCCCAAAACCGTGGGCTATAGCACACCGATTTGGCCCGAAAATGCCCCGTTCTTGCCGTTTCTCCCGTTTGTCGACCCAAATGGCCACGATAAATTAAACGAACCACACCGGGATGATCCCCAACCTCCCTGGCATGACCCGATTAATTTTTAACGCACAACATGCCCGGACCCTAGGCCCACCCCCGAAATCGTGGGCTATTGCACACCGCTTTGTAATAAAAATGCCCCGTTCGTGCCGCTTCGCCCGTTTGACTACCCAAATGACCACGAAAAATTAAACTGACCATACAGGGATGATCCCCAACCTTCCTGGCATGCCTCGGTTGATTTTTGGCCCACAGCATGCCTGGAGCTTGGGTCCACTTCCAAAGACGTGGGCGATAGCACATTGATTTGGCCCCAAAATGCCTTGTTCGTGTCATTTCGCCCGTTTGTCCACCCGAATGGCCACAAAAAATTAAACGGACCATATAGGGATAATCCCAACCTCCCTGGAATGCCCTAGTCGATTTTGAGCCCACAACACACCTATAACCCAAGCCCACCCCTAAAACCGTCAGCTATAGCACACCGATTTGGGTTGAAAATGCCCTATTCGCATCGTTTAGCCCGTTTGTCCAACCAAATAGCCACAAAAAATAAACATACCACACTGGAATAATTTCTAACCTCCCTGACATTCCCCGGTCAATTTTCACCCATAGTACGCTTGGACCCCTAGCCCAGCCTCGAAATCGTGGGCTATAGCACACCGATTTGGATCATGAATGCCCCGTTCGCGCCATTTTTCCCGTTTGTCCACCCAAATAGCCACAAAAAATTAATCAAACCACACTGGGACGATCTGAACCTCTCTGGAATACCCCAGTCAATTTTTGTCCCACAGCATTCCCCGACGCCAAGCCTACCCCCAAAATTGTGAGCTATAGCACACCGATTTGGCAGGAAAAATGCCCCGTTCGCGCCGTTTGTCTATGCAAATGGCCACAAAAAATTAAACGGACCACACAGGGATGATCCCCAACCTCCCTGGCATGCCTCAATCAATTTTTGGACCACAGCACGCCTGGACCCTGGGCCTACCCCTAAAATTGTGGGCTATAGCACACCTATTTGGCCCGAAAATGCCCCGTTCATGCTGTTTCGCCCGTTTGTAAACATAAATGGCCACAAAAAAATAAAATGACCATACTGGGATGATCCTCGACGTACTTAGCATGCCGCATAGGATTTTTGGCCGACAGTACGCCCAGACCCCGGGCTCACCAACAAAATCGTAGGCTATAGCACACTGATTTTGCCCAAAAATGTCCCGTTCGCGCTGTTTTGCCAGTTTGTCCCACCAAATAGCCATGATAAATTAAATGGACTATGCTGGGATTATCCCAAACTACCCAGGCATACCCCGGTTGATTTTTATCCCACAACACGCTTCAACCTCGGGCCCACTCCCAAAACCGTGGCCTATAGCACATCGATTTGGGTCAAAAATGTCCCGTTTGTGCTATTTTTCCAGTTTGCCCACCCAAATAGCCACAGAAAATTAAATAGACCATACAGGGACGATCCCCAACCTCTTTGGCATGCCTCAATCAATTTATGACCCACTGCACGCCCGGACCCCAGGCTCATCCTCAAAACCGTGGACTATAGCACACCGATTTGGCCTAATAATGCCCTGTTTCGCTCGTTCGTCTACCTAAATGGCCACGAAAAATTAAATGGAACACACTGGGATGATCCCCAACCTTCGTGACACGTACCGATCAATTTTTGGCCCACTATACGCCCGGACCCCGAGCCCACCCCTAAAACCGTGGGCTATAGCACATCGATTTTGTCCAAAAATGCCCTGTTCCCCCCATTTTGCCCGTTTGTGCACCTAAATGACCACAAAATATTAAACGGACCACACTGGGATGATCCCCTATCTCCCTGGCATACCTCGATCAATTTTTGGCCTACATCACACCCGAATCCTGGGCCCACCCCAAAAACCATGGGCTATAGCACACCTATTTGGCCCGAAAATACCTCGTTCATGCTATTTCGCTCGTTTGTTCACCCAAATGGCCACAAAAAATGAAATGAACCACACTTCGATGATCCCAAACCTCCTTGGCATGCCCCAGTCAATATTTGGCAAAAAACACATACCGGACCTCGAGCCCATCCCAAAAACCGTAGACTATAGCACACCGATTTAGTTTGAAAATGATCCAAAATCAACGTTTCGCCCGTTTGACCACCCAAATGGCCAAAAATAATTAAACGGACCACACTAGGATGATCCCCAACCTCTCTGGGGCTATAGCATACCGATTTGGCACGAAAATGCCCCGTTCGCGCCGCTTCGCCTGTTTGCCCACCCAAATAGCTACGAAAAATTAAACAGACCATACTGGGATGATCCTCAACCTCTCTGGCATGCCTCGATTAATTTTTGGCCCACAAAATACCCGAACCCTGGGCCCATCCCCAAAACCATGGGCTATAGCACACCAATTAGTCCTGAAAATGCCCTGTTCGTATCTTTTCGCCCGTTTGTCCACCTAAATAGCCACAAAAAATTAAACGATCCATACAGGGATGATCCCCAACCTCCCTGGCATGCCCCGGTCAATTTTTGGCCCACAACACACCTGTACCCCAGGACCACCCCTAAAACCGTCAGCTATAGTACACCGGTTTGGCCCAAAAATACCCCGTTCGTGCCGTTTAGCTCGTTTGTACACCCAAATGGCCATAAAAAATTAAACAGACCGCACTAGATGATTCCCAACCTCCCTGACATGCCCCGGTCAATTTTTAGCCCAAAGCACGCCCGAACCCCAAGCTCACCCTTGAAACCGTGGGCTATAGTACATCGATTTGGACCGAAAATGCCCTTTTCGCGCCGTTTTGCCCGTTTATCCACCCAAATAGCCAAGAAAAAGTAAACTGACCACACTGGGATGATCCCCAACATCGCTGGCATGCCTCGGTAGATTTTTGGCTGACAGTATTCCCCGTCCCTGGGCCCACCCCCAAAATCGTGGGCTATAGCACACCAATTTGGCACGATAATGCCCCATTCGCGACACTTCACCCTTTTGTCCATCCAAATAGCCACGAAAAATTAAACGGACCATACTAGAATGATCTCTAATCTCCCTAGCATGCCCTAGTTGATTTTTGGCCCACAGCACGCCCGGACCCCGAGCCTACCCCTAAAATCATCGGATATAGCACACCGATTTGACCCAAAAATGCCCCGTTCGTGCTGTTTTGTTCGTTTGTCCACCCAAATGGCAACAAAAAATTAAGCGAACCATACTGGGACGATCTCCAACTTTCTTGGCATGTCCAGGTTGATTTTCAGCCCACAGCACGCCCCGACCCAGGGCCCACCCCCGAAAACATCATCTATAGCACATCGATTTGGCTCGAAAATGCCCAGATCGTGCTGCTTTGTTCGTTTGTCCACCCAAATTGCCATAAAAAGTAAAATGGACCATGTTGCAATGATCCCAACCTCCCTGACAAGCCTCGTTTGATTTTTAGACCATAGCATGCCCAAACCCCGAGCCCACCCACGAAATCGTAGGCTATAGCACACCATTTTGGCCAGAAAATGCCCCGTTTGTACCGTTTCGCCCGTTTGTCCATCCAAATGGCCATAAAATATTAAACGGACCACATTAGGATGATCCCCAAACTCCCTGGCATGCCTCAATCGATTTTCGGCCAACAGTACTCCCTGACCCCAGGCCCACCGCCAAAACTGTGTGCTATAGCATATTGATTTAGCCCAAAAATGCCTCGTTTGTGTCCGTTCGCCCTTTTGTCCACCCAAATGGCCACGAAAAATTAAACGGACCACGCTAGGATGATTCTCAACCCCCTGGCATGCCCGGTCAATTTTCGTCCAACAGCACCCCCGAGCCCTGGGCCCACCCCCAAAATTGTTGTTTATAGCACATCGATTTGGCCCAAAAATGCCTGATCGCCCTGTTTCGCCCGTTTGTCCATCCAAATGGCCACGAAATATTAAACGGACCACACTGGGACGATCCCTAAACTCCCTGGCATACCCCGGTTGATTTTTGGCCAATAGCACGCACTGACCCGGGCCCACCCCTAAAACCATGTGCTATAACACACCGATTTGGCTCGAAAATGTCCCTTTCGTCCCCATTCGCCCATTTGTCCACCCAAATGGCCACAAAAAATTGAACGGAACACACTGGGATGATCCCCAACATCCCAAGAATGCCCCAGTTGATTTTTGGACCACAGCACAACCCAAACCCTGGCCCACCCCCAAAACCATGGGTTATAACACACCAATTAGGCCCGAACAAGCCTCATTTCGCCCGTTTGACCCAAATGGCCATGAAAAATCAAATGGACCAGACTGAGATGATCCCCAACCTCCCTGGCAATCCCCGATCGATTTTTGGCCTACAGCACGCCCGGACCACAGGCCCACCCCCAAAAGCATGGGCTATAGCATACCAATTTGGCCCGAAAATTCCCCATTTGCACTGTTTTGCCTGTTTGTCAACCCAAATGGCCACGAAAAATAAAAACCTCTCTGGAATGCCCCGGTCTATTTTTGGCTAACAACACGCCTGGACCCCAAGCCCAGACCCAAAACCGTGGGATATAGCACACCGATTTGGCCCGAAAATGCCCCGTTCTCGCCGTTTTTCCTGTTTGTTCACCCAAATGTCCACAAAAATTTAAATTGACCATACTAGGATGATCCCGAACTTTCCTAGCATGCCCTGGTCAACTTTTGGCGTACAAAACTCCCGAACCCCTAGCCCAACCCTAATGCCATGGGCTATAGCACACCGATTTTGCCCCAAAACACGTCCTTTGCACCGTTTCTCCTGTTTGTCCACCTAAATGGCCACAAAAAATTAAACGGACCATGCTGGGATGATCCCCAACCTCCCTGACATGCCTCGATTGATCTTCGGCCTACAGCACATTTGGACCCTGGGCTCACCCCTATTACTATGGGCTATAGCATTCTTATTTGGCCTGAAAATGCCCTATTTGCGTTGTTTTGCCCGTTTGTCCACCCAAATGGCCATGAAAAATTAAACGGACCACACTGGTATGATACCAAACTTCCCTGCCATTCCCCGGTCAATTTATGGCCCACAACATGCCCCGAACCCTGGGCTCATCTCCGAAATCGTGGGCTATAGCATACTGATTTGGCCCGAAAATGGCCCATTCGCTTCATTTCGCCCGTTTGTCCCCCCCAAATGGCCATAAAAAATTAAACGGAACACACTGGGA
>NW_025859915.1:146270-199288 GCF_002878395.1 Capsicum annuum
ACGCCCGAACTCTGGGCCCACCCCCAAAACCGTGGGCTATAGCACACCGATTGGGCCCAAAAAAATCCCGTTCGTGTTGTTTCGCCCGTTTGTCCAACCAAATGGCCCCAAAAAATTAAAAGGACTATACAGGGATGATCCACAACCACCCTGGAATGCCCCGATCAATTTTTGGCCCATATCACGCCTGTACCCCGGGCCCATCCCCAATTCTATGGGCTATAGTACACTGATTTGGCCCGAAAATGACCCACTCTTACTGTTTCGCCCTTTTGACCACCCAAATGGCCACGAAAAATTAAACGAAATACACTGGGATAATTCCCAACCTCCCTGACATGCCTCGGTCTATTTTCAGCCCATATCATGCTCGGAAGCCGGGCTCACCCGCAAAACTTTGTGCCATCGCACATCGAATTGGCTTAAAAATGCCCCGTTCTCGCCGCTTTGCCCGTTTATCCATGCAAATGGTCAGGAAAAATTAAATGAACCATACTGGGATGATCCCCAACTTACCTGGCACGCCCTGGTCAATTTTTGACCCACAGCACACCCCCACCCCGAGCCCACCCCTAAAATCGTAGGCTATAGCACATTGATTTGGCGCCTAAATGCCCCGTTCGCATCGTTTCACCCATTTGTCCACCCAAATAGCCACAATAAATTAAACGGACCATACTGAGATGATCCCCAACCTCCCTGGCAAGCCCAAGTCAATTTTCAGCCCATAGCATGCCCGAAAACCGGGCAAGCCCCCGAAATAGTAAGCTATTGCACACCGATTTGTCTCGATAATGTCCCGTTTGTGCCGCTTGGTCCGTTTATCCACCCAAATGGACACAAAAAATTAAACGGACCATACTGGAATGATTCCCAACCTCCCTGGTATGCCTCAGTCAATTTTTGGCCCCCAGCAAACCTAGACCCCGGGCCCACCCCTGATATCATGGGATATATCACACCGATTTGGACCAAAAATGCGCTGTTCTTGCCGTTTTGCCAGTTTGTCCACCCAAATGGCCATGAAAAATTAAACGGACAACATTGGGACGATCCCCAAACTCCCTAACATGTCACGGTGGATTTTCAACCCACAGCACTCCCAGACCCTAGGCCCACCCTCAAAACCATGAGCTATAGCATACCGATTTGGCCCAAAAATGCCCCATTCACGCCGTTTCTCCCGTTTATCCACCGAAATTGCCACAAAAAATTAAACAGATGAAACCGAGATGATCCCCAACCTCCCTGGCACGCCCCTGTTGATTTTTGGCCCACAGTACCCTCGGACCCCGGTCCCACCCCCAAAACCGTGGGCTATAGCATACCAATTTGGCACGAAAATGCGCCATTCGCACTTTTTCGCCCGTTTTTCCATACAAATGGCCATGAAAAATTAAAAGAAGCATATTAGAATGATTCCCAAACTTCCTGCATGCTACAGTTGATTTTTTGCCCCCAGCACGCCCAGACCCTTAGCCCAGCCCCAAAACCATGGGATATAGCACAGCGATTTGGCTGAAAATGCCCTGTTCGCATTATTTTTCCTGTTTGTATACCTAAATGGCCACGAAAATTTAAAAGGACCACACTGGGCCGATCCCGAACTTCCCTGGCATACCCCGATCAACTTTTGGCCCACTTCACTCCCGAACCCCTAGCCCACCCACGATACCATGGGCTATAGCACATTGATTTGGCCAAAAAAAGTGTCGTTCATGCCGTTTCTCCTGTTTATCCACCTAAATAGCCACTAAAAATTAAACAGACCATATTGGGATGATCCTGAACCTCCCTGGCACATCTCGATTGATTTTTTCCATACAACACGCTTGGACCCCGAGCTCACCCCCGAAATCGTGGGCTATAGCACACCGATTTTGCTCGAAACCACCCCATTCGCACCGTTTTGCCCATTTGTCCACCCAAATGGCCACAAAAAATTAAACGGACCATACTGGGATGATCCCCAACCTCCCTGGCATGCCCGGGTCGATTTTTGGCCTACAGCACACCCGGACCAGGGCCCACACTCTAAATCGTAGGCTATAGCACACCGATTTGGTCTGAAAATGCCAAGTTCCCGGCGATTCATTGGTTTACCCACCAAATGGTAACAAAAAATTAAATGAACCACACTGCAATGATCCCCAACCTTCCTGGCACTCCTCGATCAATTTTTGGCCCACAACACGCCCGTGCCCTAGGCCCACCCCCAAAACTATGGGCTATAGCAGACCGATTTGGCCTAAAAATTAACCGTTCACATCGCTTCACCCGTTTGTCTAATCAAATAGCCATGAAAAATTAAACAGGCCACACTAGGAAGATCCCCAACCTCCCTGGCATGCCCCGATTAATTTTTATCCCCCAGCACACCTGGACCCTGGCCAACCAACTAAACCATGGGCTAATAGCACACCGATTTGGGCCAAAAACACCCGGTTTGCTCCGTTTCACCCGTTTGTCGACCCGAATGGCCACAAAAAATTAAATAAACCATATTGGAACGATCCCCAACCTCCCTGGTATGCCCCGATTGATTTTTGGCCCACAGCACACTCGAGCCTCGGTCCCACCCTAGAAACCGTGGGCTATAGCACACCGATTTAGCCCGAAAATGCTTCGTTTATGATATTTCGCCCGTTAGTCCACCCAAATGGACACAACAAATTAAATGGACTATTCTAGGACAATCTCCAACCTCCCTGGCATGCCCCATTGATTTTTGACGCACAGCACGCCCGAATCTCGGGCCCAACCCTGAAACCGTGGGCTATAGTACACCGATTCAGCCCAAAAAATGCCCCATTCGTGCTGTTTCGCCCGTTTGTCCACCCAAATGGCCACGAAAAATTAAACGGACCACACTAGTATGATTCACAACCTACCTGGCATGCCTTGATCGATTTTTGGCCCACAGCACTCTCGAACCCCGAGCCCACCCCCAAATCCATGTGCTATAGCACACCGATTTGGCCTAAAACTACCTCATTGACGCCGTTTCGCCCGTTTGTCCACCCAAATAGCCAAGGAAAATTAAATTGACCACACTAGGAGGATCCCCGACCTCTCTGTCATATACCAATCAATTTTTGGCACACAGCACGCCCAGACCCTGGGCTCACCCCTAAAATCGTGGGCTACAACACATCGACCTGGCCAAAAAATTCTCTGTTCGCGCTGTATTGCCAATTTGTCAACCCAAATGGTCACGAAAAATTAAACGAACCTTACTGAGATGATCCCCAACCTCCTTAGCATACCTCGGTTGATTTTTGGACAACAGAACGCTTGGACCCCGGGCCCACCCACAAAATCGTGAGTTATAGCATATCAATTTGGCCTGAAAATATCCTATTCGCGTCAATTCGTCCGTTTGTCCACCCAAAAGGCCATGAAAAATTAAACGGACCATACTAGGATGATCCCAACGTCCCTGGCATGCCCCGATTGATTTTTGGCACAGAACACGCCCCGACCCTGGGTTCACCCCTAAAATTGTGGGATACAGCACACAGATTTGGCCCAAAAATACCCCGTTCACGCCGTTTTACTTGTTTGTCCACCCAAATGGCCACGAAAAATGAAACGGACCACACAAGGACGATTCCTAACCTCCCTAGCACACCCTGGTTGATTTTTATCCCACAGCAACCCCGGACCCAGGTCCACCCCCAAAATTGTGGTTTATAGCTCACTGATTTAGCCTAAAATGCTCCATTCACGCTGTTTTGCCCATTTGTCCACCCAAATGACCACGAAAAATTAAACAGACCATACTGGGTCGATCCTCAGCCTCCTTGGAAGGCCCCGATTGATTTTTGGTTCACACCAAGCCCGAACCCCGAGCCCACCCCTGAAACCGTGGGCTATAGCACACCTATATGGCCAAAAATGCCCTGTTTATGCTGTTACACTCGTTTGTCAAATCAAATAGCCACAAAAAACTAAATAGACCACACTGAGATGATCCCAAACCTCCCTGGGATGCCCTGATCATTTTTGGCACAAAAAATACTCCGAACCCTTGGCCCACCTGTGAAACCGTGGGCTATAGCCCACCGATTTTGCCCGAAAAGCCTCGTTCGCGTTGTTTCGGAAGGTTTTCCACCTAAATGGCCACGAAAAATTAAACGGACCATACTGGGATGATCTCCAACCTCCCTGGCATGCCCCGGTTGATTTTTGGCCCACAACAAACCCGAACCCCAGGCCCACCCTCAAAACCATAAGCTATAGTACACCGATTTGGCATGAAAATGCCCCATTCGTGCCATTTTGATCGTTTGTCGACCCAAATGGCCATGAAAAATTAAACGGACCTCACAGGGATGATCCCCAATCTCCCTGGGATACCTCGGTTGATTTTCATCCCACAGCACGCCTGGATACCTGGCCCACCTCTGAAACCGTGGGCTATAGCACACCGATTTGGGCCAAAAAAGCCCAGTTTGTGTTGTTCCGCCCGATAGTCGACCCAAATGGCCATAAAATAATAAATGGATAATACTATGATGATCCCCAATCTCCCTGGCATGCCCCAATTGGTTTTCAGCCAACAACACTGTAACGCCCTAAATCCTATTAAGGCGGACTGGCACCCGTTGCCGGTAAGGCTCGGGAGAACCAACCTGTAGCGATACATTACCTATGAACATTATAAGTTACTTTCATACTAAACATGCCCTCAAAAGATAAATAGGACTAGCAAGCCAAAAGATATTATATGACTAGGCCGTTGGAGCCACAATGTCTACGGTACGATACATGACCATACTATACTTTACGTAGTCTACAAAGCCTCTAGACAAGAAACGTTATCTTATAAGGGTCGGGACAGGCCCCGCCTCATGATAAGATACTATACAATGCAAAAAGATATGATAAGACTCAAAGCCCCGAAGCAACCTGGAGCTCAGTGACTGCGGTTGATATCCTGTACTCTTACTAGGGAGGTTTATTAGCTTCTGTACCTGCAGCATGGAATGCAGGTCCCCCAAGAGGGACGTCAGTACGAAATAATGTACTGAATATGTAAGGCAACATGTACTATATATGAGATAAAAACTCAAATGAAACCATGTACTGCTTTAGGGTAAAAGACCACCTTTATGAATATTGTGGAGTCATGTATCTTATAACAATTATGTTACTTTACTCTTATTACTTGAATAATCTGTGCACAGCATGTAATACAAATGACCAGCTGATCAGTGGTAATTCTATATCAGGATCGACCCATGCTAGGCTTTCCTTTCACCCCTGGGATACCCCCTGTAATACTGGGATTGACCCATGCTAGGTGATTCTTTCACCCCTGGGATACCATTCAACAGAAGCAACTGTATACATATATCTTCTTATTACTTTTGAGATGAATCTTTGGTGGTCGTAACATTTGAGCTATAAGACTATAAGCATGACAAATGACAAGTATGTCTCCATGTAACATCATATCATAATGAAAAGAGTGGGTTGTACAATTAGTGAAACATGTAGGACATAAACAACGTATGCACTTTATTTAGCTAAAAAGAAGACTCATATGTCATGGTACCCAATGTATGTATGCAGCAGTGACAATGCTCGAATCTGGACACACAAGTACATGTTAAAGAGTGGAGTGGTTATGTCAAAGTTTGTAAAGATCTCTATGTGCCAATGAAGACTTTGGATTCCATGCCAAATAATAAGAGATCGAATAGCCTTACATACCTCGACGTATCAACTTGTTTTTACGTCGAAATGACTTCTTTTCTTCCAACTATTTATCTACAATATCATGTTTTAAAGCTAGTATTAGCAGCTAATCAATGCATCTGGACAGCCCAATCTCACAAGACACAACACTTTGGCAACAAACGTATAACCATCAACTCAATGGTGTTATTCCGACTTTCTCAATTCTAACTGTATTCAACCAGCATATATTATCATATACATGATGTATACAGCCTATATTAGTTCTATAACATGCTGGCAACAGTCCATAACTACAACACATAACCATTTTACAAAACGCTCAACTAAGAAGCACAACATCTCGTCGTCTCCCTACATTTCGTCGTTAACAATTCATACTTGTCCCAACTTTGAACCAGATGCTCCCAACATATATATACATCAAATAAACCTTAACATAGTCACAAAATAGCTCAAAACGTAGGGGAAACGTGAAACAACATCCCCCTCAACAAAACAGTCCAATACCAGTTTGGAAGCACATAAGATCATATAAGGATACTTGTTTCCAAAGAACTAGAAAAACAGTCCAGCTACCTTGGCAACCATATACACACTATAACATGTTAATAACCTCAACTTTACATCATATTAAAGTGAAAAATCAGGGTAAAAATCATTCCAAAGCCAAGAAAACCAAACAACAACTTTCAGGACACAAGCTGTCCAGAAATTCCTGCACAGTGAACCAGCCAACTTATCTTGTTTTCCATGGAAAATTCATATCAATTATATGGTTATTTTTACATACCTTAACTCCCAAGGTGTAGGTCTAATTCAAGAACTCAAAAAGTATCCTTTGGTTGCCTTCCAAGGTGAAGAAATACCAAGAGAAACTTAGAGAGAAATTCTGAAATTTTTTGGTCTTTTCTTTGGTTAACCTAGAGCTCGGTTTTGGTCCCTTTTTAAGGAGACTTTAGACCGACTTTCTCCTAATATTTGTAGCTGATTAACTCAAGTTGGTCAATGACTAATTTTCCCCTTTCACTTGGGCCTTTTGGATCTCTAAATCAATGGGCTTTAGTGGCCCATTTCCTTACTCTTTCTTGCACTTTGTTTGGGCTCAATTTTGTTAGTAGTGAATGAATGTGGTTGGGCCTATTATATAAAAATCTTGGGCTGAACATCTTGGCCCAATATAATGTTAAACCATTGTATTTAATAGCCTCCCTAACTTGGGCTTCGTTTGTCACAAGACTTGGAAAGTTTCGGCGTTAAGCCTTGTCTTCGTTCCCCTTTCTTTTTACTAACGTCTAGACTTCAAGTGAGTTCACTTATGAATGAATTCTTCTCCCTCATGTATATATAATTTTTAAGCTAAGCACACAGGTGACTCACCTGCTAGCTCGCTAAGTTCCATAAGCATGTCAATGTTTTTTTTTTTTTTCCGTTTAAGGCCACAGTCTCTAAATAGACTTCCATATAGTGCCCCAATCTAACACTTGAACACTTGAAAAATTTTGGTAGTAATTAAATCAAGTCGTATGTCATTTTATGTGAACATTACTAGTATATGTAAAATGTGGGGTGTTACATCCACACCCGACCACGGTCCACCCCCATAACCGTGGGCTATAGCACATCAAGTTGGCCCTAAAACGCCCCGTTCGCGCCGTTTCGCCCTTTTGTCCACCCAAATGGCCACAAAAAATTAAATGGACCACACTAGGATAATCCCCGACATCCGTGGCAAGCCCTGGTCGATTTTCGGCAAACAGCACACCCGGGCCCATCCCTAAAACCGTGGGCTATAGCATACCAATTTAGCCCAAAATGCCCCGTTCACGCTGTTTCACCCATTTGTCTACCCAAATTTTCATGAAAAATTAAATAGACCACACTAGGACGAACTCCAAACTCCCTGTCATGCCCCGGTCAATTTTTAGCCTACAGCATGCCCGAACCCTAGGCCACGCCCAAAATCGAGGGCTATAGCACACTGATTTGGCCTGAAAATGCACCATTCATGCTGTTTTGGCCATTAATCCACCTAAATGGCCACAAAATATTAAACGGACCACACTGGAACGATCTCCAACCTCCCTGGCATGCCTCGATCAATTTTTCACCCATAGCGCGCTCTGACCCTGGGCCCACCGCCAAAACCGTGGGTTATAGCACACCGATTTGGCTAAAAAATGCCTCATTTGCATTATTTCGCCCGTTTGTCCACCCAAGTTGCCACGAAAAATTAAAGCAACCATACTGGGATAATCCCCAACCTCCCTGGAATGCCTCTATTGATTTTTTTCCCACAGCACACCTGGACCCCAGGTACACCCCCAAAACCGTAGGATATAGCACACCAATTTGGCCTAAACAAGCCCTGTTCGCTTTGTTTTGCCCGTTTGTCCACCCAAATGGCCACTAAAAATTAAATGGACCACACTGGGATGATCTCCAACCTCCATGGCTCGCCTCGATCGTTTTTCAGTGCACAGCACTCCCGAACCCTGGGCCTACCCCTAAAAGGGCTATAGCACACCTATTTTGCTAAAAAATGCCCCGTTCGTGCCGTTTCACCCATTTGTTTACCCAAATGGGCACTAAAAGTTAAACGGGCCATACTGGGATGATCCAAAACTTCCCTGACATGCCCCGATCAATTTTTGGCCCACAACACGCCGTGAACCCCTGACCTATCCCCGAAACCATGGGCTATAGCACACCAATTTGGACTGAAAATGCACCATTCACGCCGTTCCGCCCGTTTGTCCACCCAAGTGGCCACGATAAATTAAACGGACCATACTGGGACGATCCCCAACCTCCCTGGCATGATCTGATTTATTTTTGATCCACAGCACGCCCGGGCCCCAGGACCACCCCTAAAACCGTGGGCTATTGGACATCGATTTGTCATGAAAACGCCTTGTTTGCGTTGCTTCGCCCATTTATCTACCCAAATGGCCACGAAAAATTAAACTCACCACACTGCAATGATTCCCAACCTCCTTGGCATGCCTTGGTTGATTTTTAGCCCACAGCACACTTGGACCCTGGACCCACCCCTAAAACCGTGAGCTATAGAACATTGATTTGGCCCGAAAATGCCCTATTCATGTTGTTTTGCCCGTTTGTCCACCCAAATGGAAATAAAAAATTAAACGGACCATACAAGGATAATCCCCAACCTCCCTGGCATGCCCTAGTTGATTTTTGGCCCATAGCATGCCTATACCCCGGGCCAACCCTCAAAACCGTCGTCTGTAGCACACCGATTTGGCCCAAAAATGCCCCATTCGCACCGTTTAGCCCGTTTGTCCAACCAAATGGCCATATAAATTTAAACAGATCACACTGGGATGATTGTCAACCTCCCTGACATGCCCCGGTCGATTTTCAGCCCACAGTACGCCCGAAACCCAAGCCCACCCTTGAAACTGTGGGCCGTAGAAAACCGATTTGTATCAAAAATGCCTCGTTTGCGCCATTTTTCCTGTTTGTCCACCCAAATATCCAAAAAAATTAAACGAACCACACTGGGACGATTTCGAACCTCCCTAGCACGCTCCGGTCAATTTTTGGCCGACAGCATTCCCTGACCCTAGGCCCACCCCCAAAATTGTGGGCTATAGCACACCGATTAGGCCTGAAAAATGCCATGTTCACACCGTTTGTCCACGCAAATGGGCACAAAAAATTAAACGGACCACACAAGGATAATCCCCAAACTCCCTGGCATGCCTCGATCGATTTTTGGCCCACAGCATGCCCGAACCTCGGGCCCACCCCTGAAACCATGGGGTATAGCACACCTATTTGGTCTGAAAATGCCCCATTCATGCCGTTTCGCCCGTTTGTCCACCCAAATGGCCACGAAAAATTCAACAAACCATATTGGGACGATCTTCGACGTACTTGGCACGCCCCATAGGAGTTTTGGCATATAGCACGCCCGGACCCCAGGCCCACCCACAAAACCATGGGCTATAGCACACCGATTTGGCCCCAAAATGTCCCGTTCGCGCCGTTTTGCCATTTTACCCACCTAAATGGCCATGAAAAATTAAAGAAACCACACAGGGATTATCCCCTACTACCCAGGCATGCCCCAATCAATTTTTAGCCCACAACACGCCCGAACCCTGGGCCCATCCCTAAAATCGTGGGTTATACCACACCGATTTAGATCGAATATGTCTCGTTCGCACTGTTTTTCATGTTTGCACACCCAAATAGCCACGAAAAATTAAAAGAACCATATAGGGACGATCCCCAACCTATCTGGCATGCCCCAATCAATTTACGACCTACTGCACGCCCGAACCCCGAGACCACCCTCAAAATCGTGGGCTATAGCACACCGATTTAGCCCGAAAATGCCCTGTTTCGCCCATTCATCCACCCAAATGGCCACAAAAAATTAAATGGACCATACTGCGATGATCCCCAACCTCCCTAGTACGTCCTGATCGATTTTTGGCCCACAGCACGCTTTGACCCCAAGCCCACCCCTGAAACCATGGGCTATAGCACACCGATTTTGCCTAAAAATGCCCCGTTCACGCCGTTTCGCCCGTTTGTGCACCCAAATGGCCACAAAAAATTAAAAGGACCACACTGGGATGATCCCCAATCTCCCTAGCATGCCTCGATCAATTTTTGGCCCACAGCACGCCCGGACCCAGGCCCACCCAAAAAAACCGTGGGCTATAGCATACCTATTTGGCCCAAAAATGCCCCATTCATGCTATTTCGCACGTTTGTCCACCCAAATGGCCACAAAAAATGAAACGAACCACACTAGAATGATCCTAAACCTAACTGGCATATCCTAGTTAATTTTTGGCCCACAACAAGCACCGAAACCCGGGCCCATCCCCGAAACCGTTGGCTATAGCACACCGATTTAGTTTGAAAATGACCTGTTCCCAATGTTTCACCCGTTTGTCCACCCAAATGGCCACAAATAATTAAATGGACCACCCTAGGATGATCCCTAACCTCTCTGGTATGACCCTATCAGTTTTTGGTCCACAGCACACTTGGACCATAGGCCCACCCCCAAAGCCGTGGGCTATAGCACACCGATTTGGCCTGAAAATGCCCCATTCATGCTGTTTCGTCTGTTTGCCCACCCAAATGGTTACGAAAATTAAACAGACCATACTGGGAAAATCCCCAATATCCCTGGCATGCTTTTGTTGATTTTTGGCCCATAAAATGCTCGAACCCTAGGCCCACACCCAAAATTGTGGGCTATAGCACACCAATTAGGATTGTAAATGCCCTGTTCGTATCATTTCACTCGTTTATCTACCCAAATGGCCACAATAAATTAAACAATCCATACAGTGATGATCCCCAACCTTCCTGGCATGCCTTGGTCAATTTTTGGCCCACAACACACCTTTACGCCGGGACCAGCACTGAGACCGTCAGCTATAGCACGCCGGTTTGGCCCGAAAATACTCTGTTCGTGCCGTTTTAACTTATTTGTACATCCAAATGCCCACAAAAAATTAAACAGACCACACTGGGATAATTCCCAACCTCCCTAACATGCCCTAGTGGATTTTCAGCCTCCAGCACGCCCGGACCCCGAGCCCACCCATGAAACTGTGGGCTATAGTACACCGATTTAGACCAAAAGTACCCAGTTCGTGCTGTTTTGCCCGTTTCTCCACCCAAATAGCCAAGAAAAAATAAACGGAACACACTGCGCAATCCCCAACCTCCCTGGCATGCCTCGGTGGATTTTTGGCTGACAGCATTCCCCGTCTCTGGGCCCACCCCCAAAATCGTAGGCTATAGCATACCTATTTGGAACGATAATGCCCCGTTCACGACACTTCGCCCGTTTGTCCACCCAAATGGACAGAAAAAATTAAACGGACCACACTGGGATGATCCCTAACCTCCCTAGCATACCCCGATCGATTTTGGGCCCACAACAAATCTGGAGCCCAGGCCCACCCTCGAAACCATGGGCTATAGTACACCGATTTCGCACAAAAATGCTCCGTTCACGCCATTTCGCCTGTTTGTCCACCCAAATGGCAACAAAAAATTAAACGGACCATACTGGGATGATCCCCAATCTCCTTGGCATGCGCCGATCAATTTTTGGCCAACAGCACTCCCTGACCCCAAGCCCACCCCAAAACCGTGTGCTATAGCACACCAATTTGGCTCGAAAATGCCCCATTTGCGTACATTCGCCCATTTGTCAACCCAAATGGCCACAAAAAGTTAAACAGACCACACTGGGATGATTCTCAACTGCCCTGGCATACCTCGGTCAATTTTCATCCAACAGCACGCCCGGACCCTGGGCCCAACCTCAAAACCGTAGGCTATAGCAGATCGATTTGCCCTAAAAATGCCTGTTTGCGCTGTTTTGCTTGTTTGTCCACCCAAATGGCTACAAAATATTAAATGGACCATACTGGGATGATCCTCAAACTCCCTGGTATGCCCCGATCAATTTTCAGCCAACAGCACGCCCTGACCCTGAGCCCACCTCCAAAACCGTGTGCTATAGCACACCGATTTGACCCAAAAATGCCCCGTTTGCGCCCATTCGCCAGTTTGTCCACCAAAATGGCCATGAAAAATTAAACGGACCACACTAGGACAATCCACAACCTTCCTAGCATGCCTCGGTTGATTTTTGACCCACAGCACGACCCGACCTCTGGCCCACCTCCAAAACCGTGGGCTATAGCACATCGATTTGGCTTGAAAATGCCCCGTTTACGCTATTTCGCCCGTTAGTCAACCTAAATGGTCACGAAAAATTAAACGGATCACACTAAGAAGATCCCAAACCTTCCTGGCAAGCTCCAAAAAATTTTTGGTCCACAGTACGCCCTAACCACGGGCTAACCCCCAAAATTATGGGCTATATTACACCGATATAGCCTAAAAATGACCCATTCGCGCCGTTTTGCCCGTTTGTCCATCCAAATGACCACAAAAAATTAATTGGACTACACTGGGACGATCCCCAACTTCCCTAGAATGCCCCGGTCGATTTTTAGCTAACAGCACGCCCGGACCCCGAGTCCACCCCTAGAACCGTGGGCTATAGCACACTGATTAGGCTCGAAAATGACACATTTGCACCGTTTTGCCCATTTGTCCACCCAAATGGCCATGAAAAATTAAATAGACCATACTGGGATGATCCCAAACCTCCCTGGCATGCCCCGATTAGTTTTTGGTGGACAGCACGCCCACACCCCATTCCCACTCCCAAAACCGTGGGTGATTGCACACCGATTTGGCCCAAAAATGCCTCGTTTGCGCCGTTTTGCCAGTTTGTCCATTCAAATGGCCACGAAAAATTAAACGGACCACACTAGGATGATCCCTAACCTCCCTGGAATGCCCCAGTCAATTTTTGGCCCATAGCACGCCTGAATCTTGGGACCACCCCCTAAACCGTGGGCTATAGCACATCGATTTGGCCAGAAAATGCCATGTTTGGACTGTTTTTGCCCGTTTGTCCAGCCAAATGGCCACGAAAAACTAAACGGACCACACTGGGATGATTCTCAACCCCCTGGCATGCCCCGATCAATTTTTGTCAAAAATTACGCCCGGACCCTAGGCCCACCCCCAAAATCGTAGGCTATAGCACACCGATTTACCCCAAAAATGCCTGTTCGCGATGTTTCGCCTGTTTGTCTACCTAAATGGCCACAAAATATTAAATGGACCATACTGGGATGATCTCTAAACTCCCTGTCATACCCCGACTAATTTTCGACAACCAGCACGCCCTAACCCTAGGCCCACCTCCAAACTCGTGTGCTACAGCACACCAATTTGGCCCAAAAATGCCCTGTTTGCGCCAATTCGCCCTTTTCTCCACCTAAATGGCCACGAAAAGTTAAACGGACCACAATGGGATAATCCCCTACCTCCTTAGAACACCCCGATTGATTTTTAGCACACAATACGACCCAAACCCTGTCCCACCACGAAAACCGTGGGTTATAGCATACCGATTGGGCCGGAACATGCCTCGTTTCGCCCGTTTGACTCAAATGGCCATGAGGAATAAAATGGACCACACTGAGATAATCCCCAATCTCCCTGGCAAACCCCAATCAATTTTTAGGAAACCACAGGCCCGGACCACCGGTCCACCCCCAAAACTGTGGGCTATAGCACACCGATTTGGCCCGAAAATGCACTGTTTGGGCTATTTCACCTGTTTTTCACCCCAAATGGCCACGAAAAATTAAACGGACCACACTGAGAAGATCCCAAACCTCCCTGGCAAGCTCCAATTAATTTTTGGCCTACAGAAGTCCCGAACTATGGGCCAACCCCCAAAATTGTGGGCTATATTACACCGATATAGCCTAAAAAAGCCCCGTTCGTGCCGTTTCGCCCGTTTGTCCATCCGAATGGTCACAAAAATTAAATGCACTATACTGGGATGATCCCCAACCTCCATGGAATGCCCCGGTCAATTTTCGACTAACAGCACACTCGGACCCCGATCCCACCCCCAGAACTGTGGGCTATAGCACACCGATTAGGCCCAAAAATGTCGCAGTTGCATCGTTTACCCATTTGTCCACACAAATAGCCATGAAAAATTAAACAGGCCATACTGGGATGATCCTAAACCTCCCTGCAATACTCCAATAAGTTTTTGGGGTACAGCACGCCCGGACCCCGTGCCAATTCCCAAAACCGTTGGCTATTGCAACCGATTTGGCTCAAAAATGCCCCATTTGTGTCGTTTCGCCCGTTTGTCCATGCAAATGGCCACAAAAAATTAAACGGACCATACTGGGATGATCCCCAACCTTCCTGGCATACCCCAATCAATTTTTGTCCCATAGAACACCCAAACCCTGGGACCACCCCCAAACCGTGGGCTATAGCACATCGATTTGGCCAGAAAATGCCCTGTTCGTGCTGTTTCACCCGTTTGTCCACCAAAATGGCCACAAAAAATTAAACGAACCACACTGGGATAATCCCAACCTCCCTGGTATATATTTCGATTAATTTTTGGCCCACAGCATGCCCGGACCCCAGGCCCAACCCCGAAACCGGGGGCTATGGCACACAGATTTTTCTCTAAAATGCCCCGTTTGCACTTTTTTGCCCGTTTGTCCACCCAAATAGCCATGAAAAATTAAGCGGACTACACTGGGATAGTTCTCAACCTCCCTGGCATAACCCAGTTGATTTTTAACCCACAACACGCCCGAACCCCAAGCCCACCCTCGAAAACAAGGGCTATAGCACACCGATTTGGCTTGAAATTGCCCCGTCGCGCCGTTTTGCTCGTTTGTCCACACAAATGGCCACGAAAATTTAAAAAGACTACACTGGGATGATCCTCAATCTCCTCGGCATGCCCGAGTTGATTTTTGGCCCACGGCACACCTGAACCCCTGGCCCACCCCCAAAATAGTAGGCAATAGCACGCCAATTTAGCCCAAAACTACCCCGTTCGCGCCGTTTTACCTGTTTGTCCACCCAAATGGCAATGAAAAATTAAACGGACCATACTGAAATAATCCCCAATCTCCTTGGCACACCCCTTTCAATTTTCAGCTGACAGCATGCCTGGACCCTGGGATCACCCCCAAAACTGTGGGCTATATCTCACCAATTTAGCCCGAAAATGCCCCATTAGCACCGTTTCGCTCGTTTGTCCTCCTAAATGGCCACAAAAAATTAAAAGGACCATACTGAGACGATCCCCAACTTCCCAGGCACACCCCTATTGATTTTTGGCCCACAGCAAGCCCGGACCCCGGGCCCAACCCCAACACGGTGTGCTATGGCACACCGATTTTGCCCTAAAATGCCCAATTTGTGCTATTTCGCCCATTTGTCCACCCAAATAGCCACGAAAAACTAAACGGACCACACTGGGACAGTCCCCAACCTCCCTGGCATGACCAAGCTAATTTTTAGCCGATAACGCGTCCGAACCCCAAGCCCACCCTCGAAATCGTGGGCTATTGCACACCGATTTGGCCTAAAAATACCCCGTTCGTCCCGTTTCACCCATTTGTCAACCCAAATGGCCACAGAAAATTAAACGAACTACACTGAGACAATCGTCGTGCTTTTTGGCATGCCTCGGTCAATTTTTGGCCCACAGCACTCCCGGCTCCCGGGCTATTGCACACCGATTTGGCCCAAAAATGCCCTATTAGCGTTGTTTCGCCCGTTTGTCCACTGAAACAGCCACGAAAAATTAAACGAACCACACTAGGATGATCCCTAACCTCCCTGGAATGCCCCAATGGATTTTCAGCCTATAGCACAGCCGAAACCCAGGCCCACCCCGAAACTGTGGGCTATAGCACACCTGTTTGACCAGAAAATTCCCCGTTCACGTCGTTATGCCCCATTCATATTTTTCGCCCGTTTGTCATACCAAATGGCCATGAAAAATTAAACGGACCACACTGAGATGATCCCTTACCTCCCTTGCAAGCCCAGGTCAATTTTTGGCCTAAAGCATGCTCACACCACTGTTCCACCCCTAAAACCGTGGGCTGTAGCACACTGATATGGCCTAAAAATGCCCCGTTTCTCACAGTTTTGCCTGTTTGTCCACCTAAATGGGCACAAAAAATTAAATTGACCACATTGGGACGATCCCAACCTCCCTGGAATGCCCCGGTCGATTTTCATCCAACAGCACGCCTGGACCCCGAGCCCAACCCCAGAACCATGGGCTATAGCATACTAATTTGGCCTGAAAATGCCCCATTCGCACTATTTCACCCTTTTGTCCACCCAAATGGCCATGAAAAATTAAACGAACCATACTGGGATGATCCCAAACCTCCCTGGCATGCCCCGGTTGATTTTTTGTACACAGAACGCCCGAACCCTTTTCTCACTCCCAAAACCGTAGGCTATAACACACCGATTTGGCACGAAAATGCCTCATTTGCTCCGTTTCGCCCGTTTGTCCACGTAAATAGCCATAGAATATTAAACGGAATATACTGGGATTATCCCCAACCTCCCTGGCATGCACCAGTTAATTTTTGGCTGACAGCACGCTCGAAACTCAGGACCACCCCCAAAACCGTGGGCTATAGCACATCGATTTGGCCCAAAAATTCCCCGTTCGCGTCGTTTCGCTTGTTTGTCCATTAAAATGGCCATAAAAAATTAAAAGGACCACACTGGGACAATCCCTAACTTCGCAGGTACACCCTTGTTGATTTTTGGCCCACAGCACGCCCGGATTTAGGGCCGACCCCCAAAACCGTGGGCTATATAGCACCCGATTTAGCCTGACAATGCCTCATTCGCGCTGTTTCGTCAGTTTATTCACCCAAATGGAAATGAAAAATTAAACGGACTACACTGGGACGACCTCCAACCTGCCTGGCAAGTCCCGATCAATTTTTAACACACAACACATCCAGACGCTGGGCAATCCCTCGAAACCTCGGGCTATAGTACACCGATTTGGCCCAAAAATGCCCCGTTCACGCCCTTTTGCATGTTCGTCAACCTAAATAGTCACGTAAAATTAAATGAACCACAATGGGATGATCCCCAACCTCCCTGGCATGCCCCAATCAATTTTTGGCCCACAGCACAGACGGACCTCAAGCCCACCCCCGAAACCGTGGGCTAGAGCACACAGATTTGGCCAAAAAATGCCCCGTTCGCTCCGTTTCGCCCGTTTATCCACCTTAATAGCCACGAAAAATAAAACGGACCACAGTGGGATGATAACCAACCTCTCTGGCATGCGCCAATTGATCTTCGGCTCATAACACATTTGGACCCGGGCCCACCCCCATTACCGTGGGCTATAGCACTCTTATTTGGCCCAAAAATGCCCCGTTTGCGCTGTTTGGCCCGTTTGTACACTCAAATGGCCACAAAAAAATTAAACGGACCACACTGGGATGATGCCAAACTTCCCTGGCGTGCCCCGGTTAATTTTTTGCCCACAACATGCCCCAAACCCAGGGCCCATCCCTAAAACCGTGGGCTGTAGCATACCAATTTAGACCGAAAATGGCCCGTTCGCGCCGTTTCGCTCGTTTGTCCACCCAAATGGCATATATAAATTAAACAGACCACTCTGGGATAATCCCCAACCTCCCTGGTATGACTCGATAAATTTTTAGCCCACAACACGCTATGACCCTGGGCTCACGACTAAAAACGTGGGTTATAGCACAATGATTTGGCTCAAAAATGCTTCATTTGCATCGTTTCGCCCGTTTGTCCACTCAACTAGCCACAAAAAATTAAACCAACCACACTGGGATGATCCCCAACCTCCCTGGCATGCCTCTATTGATTTTTGGCCTACAGCACACCTGGACCCCAGGTACACCCCCAAAACCGTAGGCTATAGCGCACCAATTTGGCCTAAAAAGGCCCCGTTCGCTCCATTTTGCTCGTTTGTCCACCCAAATGGCCACTAAAAATTAAACGGACCATACTGGGATGACCTCCAACCTCCCTGGCTCGGCCCAATCATTTTTCGGTGCACAACATCCCCGAACCCTTGGCCTACCCCCAAAACCATGGGCTACAGCACACCTATTTTGCTCAAAAATGCCCCGTTCGCGTTGTTTCGCCCGTTTTTTCACCCAAATAGGCACTAAAATTAAATGGATCACACTGGGATGATCCAAAACTTCCCTGACATGCCCCAGCCAATTTTTGGCCCACAACACGCCCCGAACCCCTAGCCCATCCCCAAAACCGTGGGCTATAGCACACCGATTTGGCCTGAAAATGCCCCGTTCGTGCCGCTTCGCCCGTTTGTCCACCCAAATGGCCACGATAAATTAAACGGACTACACTGGGATGATCCCCAACCTCCTTGGCACGATCCGATTGATTTTTGACCCACAACACACCCGGACCCCAGGCCCACCCCCAAAACCGTGGGCTATTGCCCATCGATTTTTCATGAAAAAGCCTTGTTTGCGCTGCTTCGCCCATTTATCTACCCAAATGGCCACAAAAAATTAAACTGACCACACTGCGATAATCCCCAAATTCTCTGGCATACCTCGGTCGATTTTCGGCCCACAGTACGCTCGGACCCTGGGCTTACCCCCAAAACCGTGGGCTATAGAACATTGATTTGGCTTTAAAATGCCCTATTCGTGTCGTTTTGCCCATTTGTCCTCCCAAATGGAAATAAAAAAACTATACGAACCATACAAGGATAATCCCCAACCTCCCTGGCATGCCCTAGTCGATTTTTGGCCCATAGCTCGCCTATACCCCGGGCCAACCCTCAAAACTGTCGGTTGTAGCACACCGATTTGGCCCAAAAATGCCATATTCGCACCGTTTAGCCCGTTTGTCCAACCAAATGGCCACAAAAAAAAATAAACGGATCGCACTGGGAAGATTTCCAACCTCTCTGACATGCCCCAGTCGATTTTAAGCCCACAGTACACCCGAAACCGAGCCCACCCTTAAAACTATGGGCTATAGCAAACCGATTTGTATCGAAAATGCCCCGTTCACACTATTTTTCCCGTTTGTCCACCAAAATATCCACAAAAAATTAAATGAACCACACTGACACGATTCTGAACCTCCCTGGCACGCCTCGATCAATTTTTTGCCTATAGTATTCCCCGACCCTAGGCCCACCCTCAAAATTGTGGCCTAAAAAATGCCCCGTTCGCATCGTTTGTCCACCCAAATGGCCACGAAAAATTAAACGGACCACACAAGGATAATCCCTAACCTCCCTGACATGCCCCGATCAATTTTCAGCCCACAGCACGCCCGAACCCCGGACCCACCCCTAAAACCATGGGCTATAGCAGACCTATTTGGCCCGAAAAATGCCCCATTCATGCCGTTTCGCTCGTTTGTCCACCCAAATAGCCATGAAAAATTAAACAAACCATACTGGGATGATCTTCGACGTACTTGGCATGCCCCATAGGATTTTTGGCCGATAGCACGCTCGGACCCCGGGCCCACCCACAAAACCGTGGGCTATAGCACACTGATTTGGCCTAAAAATGTCCCGTTTGTGCCGTTTTGCCAGTTTGCCCACCCAAATGGCCATTAAAAATTAAAAAGACCACGCAGGGACGATCCCTAACTACCCAGGCATACCTCGATCAATTTTTGGCCCACAACATGCCCGAACCCTAGGCCCACCCCCAAAATTGTGGGTTATAGCACACTAATTTAGACCGAAAATGTCTTGTTCGTGCTGTTTTTCAATTTTGCACACCCAAATAGCCACGGAAAATTAAAGGGACCATACACGGATGATCCCCAACCTCTCTGGCGTGCCCCAATCAATTTACGACCTACTGCACGCCCGAACCCCGGGCCCACCCTCAAAATCGTGGGCTATAGCACACCGATTTGGCCTGAAAATACCCTATTTCGCCCGTTCGTCCACCCAAATAGCCACAAAAAATTAAATGGACCATACTGGGATGATCCCCAACCTCCCTGGTATGCCCCGATCTATTTTTGGCCCACAGCATACCCGGACCCCGAGGCCACCCCAGAAACCGTGGGCTATAGCACACCAATTTTGCCTAAAAATACCCCGCTTACGCAGTTTTGCCCATTTGGTCACCCAAATGGCCACTAAAAATTAAACGAACCATACTGGGATGATCCTCAATCTCCCTAGCATGCCTCAATTGATTTTCAACCCACAGCACGCCTGGAGCCCGGGCCCACCCAAAAAACCGTGGGCTATACCACACCTATTTGGCCCGAAAATGCTCCGTTCATGCTATTTCACACGTTTGTCCACCCAGATGGCCACAAAAAATGAAACAAACCACACTAGGATGATCCCAAACCTCCCTAGCATGCCCCAGTCGAATTTTGGCCTACAACAAGCACCGAACCCTGGGCCCATCCCTAAAAACGTTGGCTACAGCGCACCGATTTGGTTTGAGAATACCCCATTCCCGATATTTCACCCGTCTGTCCACCCAAATGGCCACAAATAATTAAACGGACCACACTAGGATGATCCCCAACCTCCTTGGCATGGCCCTGTCAATTTTTGGCCCACAGCACGCCCGGACCATAGGCCCACCCCCAAAACCGTGGGCTATAACACACCGATTTGGCCTGAAAATGCCCCATTCACGCCGTTTCATCCTTTTGCCCACCCAAATGGCTACGAAAATTAAACGGACCATACTAGGATGATCCCCAATATCCCTGGCATGCCTTGGTTGATTTTTGGCCCATAAAATGCCTGAACCCTAAGCCCACACCCCAAAATTATAGGCTATAGCACACCAATTAGTCCCGTAAATGCCCTGTTCGTGTCGTTTCGCCCGTTTATCCACCCAAATGGCCACAATAAATTAAACTATCCATACAGGGATGATTCCCAACCTCCCTGGCATGCCCCGGTTAATTTTCGACCCACAACACACCTGTACCCCGGGACCACCACTGAGACAGTCGGCTATAGCACACCGGTTTGGCTAAAAAATACTCGGTTCATGCCATTTAGCTCATTTGTACACCCAAATGACCAGAAAATGCCACGTTCGCGTCGTTATGCCCCGTTCACATTTTTTCGCCCGTTTGTCAACCCAAATGGTCACAAAAAATTAAACGGACCATACTGAGATAATCCCTTACCTCCCTTGCAAGCCCAGGTCAATTTTTGGCCCACAGCACGCTTGGACCACTATTCCAACCCTGAAACCGTGGGCTGTAGCACACCGATATGTCCTGAAAAAGGCCCGTTTCGCGCAGTTTTGCCTGTTTGTCCACCTAACTGGGCACAAAAAATTAAATTGACCACATTGGGACGATCCAAACCTCGCTAGGATGCCCCAGTCGATTTTCATCCAATAGCACGCGTGGACCCCGAGCCCAACCCTAGAATCATGTGCTATAGCATACTAATTTGGCCTGAAAATGCCCCATTCGTGCAGTTTCACCCGTTTGTCCACCCAAATAGCCATGAAAGATTAAACGAACCATGCTGGGATGATCCTAAACCTCCCTAGCATACCCCGGTTGATTTTTGGTACACAGAATGCCCGTACCCCGTTCTCACTCCCAAAATCGCGGGCTATAGCACACCGATTTAGCACAAAAATGCCTCATTTGCACCGTTTCACCCGTTTGTCCACAGAAATAGCCATGGAATATTAAACGGAACATACTGGGATTATCCCCAACCTCCCTGGCATGCACCAGTTAATTTTTGGCCCACAGCACGCCAGAAACTCGGGACCACCCCCAAAACAGTAGGCTATAGCACATCGATTTGGCCCAAAAATTCCCCATTCGCGTCGTTTCGCCTGTTTGTCTATCCAAATGGCCATAAAAAATTAAAAGGACCACACTGGTACGATCCCCAACTTTGAGGCACACCCTTGTCGATTTTTGGCCCACAACACGCCCAGACTCAGGGCCAACCCCTGAAACCATAGGCTATAGCACCCGATTTAGCCTGACAATGCCTCGTTCGTGCTGTTTCGCCAGTTTGTCCACCCAAATGACAATGAAAAATTAAATGGACAACACTGGGACGACCTCCAACCTCTCTGGCAAGCCCCGATTGATTTTTAACACACAACACACCCAGACGCTGGGCACACCATCAAAACCTTGGGCTATAGCACACTGATTTGGCCCAAAAATGCCTCGTTCATGCCCTTTCGCATGTTCGTCCACCTAAATAGTCACGTAAAATTAAACGGACCACAATGGAATGATCCCCAACCTCCCTGGCATGCCCCAATCAATTTTCGGCCCACAACACACACGGACCTCAAGCCCACCCCAAAAACCGTGGGCTAGAGCACACAGATTTGGCCAAAAATGCCCCGTTCGCTCTGTTTCACCCGTTTAAACACCTTAATAGCCACGAAAAATTAAATGGACCACACTGGGACAATAACCAACCTCTCTGGCATGCGCCAATTGATCTTCAGCCCACAACACGTCTGGACCTTGGGCCCACCCCCATTACCGTGGGCTATAGCAATCTTATTTGGCCCAAAAATGCCCCGTTTGCGCTGTTTGGCCCGTTTGTACACTCAAATGGCCATAAAAAATTAAACGGACCAGACTGGGATGATGCCAAACTTCCCTGGCGTGCCCCGGTCAATTTTTTGCCCACTACATACCCCGAACCCGGGCCCCATCCCCAAAACCGTCGGCTATAGCACACCGATTTGGCCGAAAAATGGCCCGTTTGCGCCGTTTCGCCCGTTTGTCCACCCATTTTTCCGTGCAAATGGTCATAAAAAATTAAATAAAGTACACTGGGATGATCCCCAACCTCCCTGGCATGCCCCGGTCAATTTTTGGCCCACAGCACGCCCCAATCCCGGGTCCACCCCCAAAATCGTGGGCTATAGCATATCGATTTAGACCCTAAATGCCCCGTTCGCACCATTTCGCCCGTTTGTCCGCCAAAATAGCTAGAACAAAATTTAACGGATCACACTGGGACAATCCTCAACCTCCTTGGCAAGCCCCGGTCGATTTTCAGCCCACAACATACTCGGACCCCGGGCAAACCCCCGAAACCGTGAGCTATAGCACACCGATTTGGATCGATAATGCCCCGTTTGCACCGCTTCGCACGTTTATCCACCCAAATGGCCATAAAAAATTAAACGAACCACACTGTAATGATCCCCAACCTCCCTGGCATGCCTCAGTTAATTCTCGCCGTTTCGCCAGTTTGCCCACCCAAATGGCCATGAAAAATTAAACGGAACACATTGGGACGATCCCCAAACTCTCAAATATTTCCAAGTGGATTTTCAACCCACAGCACGCCCCGACCCAGGGCCCACCCTCAAAACCGTCGGCTATAGCACACCGATTTAGCCCAAAAATGCTCTGTTCGCGCCGTTTCTCCCATTTGTCCACCCAAATAGCCACAAAAAATTAAATAGACAAAAATGAGATGATCCCCAACCTCCCTGGCACGCCCCTATTGATTTTTGGCCCATAGCTCCCTTGTACCCCGGTCCCACCCCTAAAACCGTGGGCTATAGCATACCGATTTGGCACAAAAATGCACCGTTCGCGCTGTTTTGCTCGTTTTCCACATAAATGGCCACGAAAAATTTAAGAAAGAACATTAGGATGATTCGTAACCTTCTTGGCATGCCATGGTCGATTTTTCGACCACAGCGCACCTGGACCCCAAGCCCAACCCTAAAACCGTGGGATATAACACACCGATTTGGCCTGAAAATGCCCCATTTACGTTGTTTTTCCCATTTGTCCACCCAATTAGCCACGAAAATTTAAACGGACCACACTAGGATGATCCCTAACTTCCCAGGCACGCCCTGTCAACTTTTGGCCCTCTGCATGCCCGGACTCTGGGCCCATCCCAAAACTGTGGACTATTGCATACCGATTTAAACCAAAAATGCCCCGTTCATGCCATTTAGTCCTTTTGTCCACCCAAATGCGCACGAAAAATTAAAAGGACCATACAAGGACAACCCACAACCTCCCTAGTACATCTGGATCGAATTTTGGCCCACAGCAGTCTCGGACCCTAGGCCCACCCCTAAAAATCGTGGGCTATAGAACACCGATTTAGATCAAAAATGCACCGTTCGCGCCATTTCGCCCGTTTGTCCATAGAAATAGTCATGAAAAATTAAACAAACCACACTGGGATGATCCCCAACCTCCCTGGCATGCCCTGACTAATTTTTGGCCCACGGCACGCCCGGACCCTGGGACCACCCCTAAAATCGTGGGGTATCGCACCTTAATTTGGCCCGAAAACACCCGTTCGTGCTGTTTTGCCCGTTTGTCCACCCAAAGAGCCACGAAAATTCAAATTGACCACACTGGCATGATCCCCAACTTCCCTGGAAGACCCTGATTGATTTTTAGCACACAACACACCCAGATCCCAAGCCCACCCCCGAAACTCTAGGCTATAGCACACCGATTTGGCCCAAAAATGCCCTATTCGCACCGTTGTGCCAGTTTGTCCACCTAAATGGAAAAAAAATAAAGGAATCACACTGGAACGATCCCCAACATCCCTGGAAAGCCCTGATAGATTTTTGGACCCCAGTATACTCGGACCCCAGGCCCACTCCCGAAACACAAGGCTATAGCATATCGATTTGGCCCAAAAAGTCCTCGTTCGCACCGTTTCACCCGTTTGTCCACCTAAATGGCCCCTAAAAATTAAACGCACTACACTTAGATGATCCCCAACCTCCCTAGCACATCCCGGTCGATTGTCGGCCCACAGTACGCCCAGACCTCGGGCCCACCCCAAAACTGTGAGCTACAACACACCAATTTAGCCTGAAAACTCCGCATTCGCGTCGTTTTGCCTCTTTGTCCACCTAAATGTCCACAAAAAAGTAAATAGACCAAACTGGGACGATCCCCAACCTCCCTGGCATGCTCCGGCAAATTTTTGACCAACAACACGTCCTGAGCCCTAGCCCACCCCCAAAATGGTGGGCTATAGTATACTGATTTGGCCCAAAAATGCCCCGTTCGCGCCGTTTTACCCGTTTGTCCACCCAAATTGCCATGAAAAATTAAACAGACCACACTGGGATGTTTCCAAACCTCCATGGCATGCCTTGGTTGATTTTCAGTCGCACGCCCGAATCCCAGGTCCACCCTAAAAAAACTGGGCTTATAGCACACCGATTTGGCCCAAAAATGCCTCCTTCGCTTCGCTTCACCCGTTTGTCCACCCAAATGGCAAAAAAAAATAAAAGGACTACACTGGGATGATCCCAAATCTCCTTGGTATGCCTTGGTTAATTTTTGACTCACAGCACGCCCAGACCTCGGGCCCATCCCCAAAATCATGGGTTATAGCACACCGATTTGGCTCGAAAAGGTCCCGTTCATGCCGTTTCACCCATTTGTCCACCAAATGGCCATGAAAAATTAAACGGACCCCACTGGGATGATCCTCAACCCCACAGCATGCTGGACCCTAAGCCAACCCCCGAAACCAGAGGATATAGCATATCGATTTGGCCCGAAAATGTCTTATTTTTGCCATTTTGGCCGTTTGTCTGCTCAAATAGCATTGACAAATTAAACGGACCACACTGGGATGATCCTCAACCTCCCTAGCATACCTTGGTCTATTTTTATCCTACAGCACACTCGAACCCCGCGCCCACCCCCAAAACAGTGAGCTATAGCACATTAATTTAGCCTAAAAATGCCCTATTCGCGCCATTTTGCCCGTTTATCCACACAAATGGCCACGAAAAATGAAACAGACCACAATGGGACGATCCCTAACTTCCCAGACATAACCTTGTAGATTTTTGGACCACAGCACACCCGGACCCCAGGCCCACCCCCGAAACCGTGAGCTGTAGCACATAATTTGGCCGAAAATGCCCTATTCGTGGTGTTTCGCCCGTTTGTCCACCCAAATGGCCACGAAAAATCAAACGGACCACACTAGAATGATCCCCAACCTCCCTAGCTCGCTCCGAATGATTTTTGGCCCACTGCACATCTAGACTCCGGGCCCAAACATGAAACCGTGGGCTATAGCACACCAATTTGGCCTTAAAATGATCCGTTCATGTCGTTTTGCCCCGTTTGTCCACCCAAATGGCTATGAAAAATTAAACGGACTATACTCAGATGATCTCCAACCTTCCTGGCAAGTCCCGATTGATTTTTGTCCCACATCATGCCTAAATCCTGGACCCACCCCCAAAATCGAGGGATATAGCATACCGATTTTTCCTGAAAATGCCTCGTTCGTACCGTTTTGTCCGTTTGTTAAGCCAAATGGCCACAAAAAATTAAACGGACCATAATGGGACTGTCTCCAACCTCCCTGGCATAACCTGGTCGATTTTTAGACCAAAGAATACCCTAACCTCAGGGCCACCCCTAAAATCGTGGGCAATAGCACACCGATTTAGCATAAAAATGCCCCGTTCATGACGTTTTGCCTATTTGTTTTCCCAAATAGCCACGAAAAAATAAACGGACCATACTAGGACAATCCCCAACGTTCCTGGCAAGCCTCGATTGATTTTTGACCTACAGCACACCGGGATGCCAAGCCCACCCCTGAAACCGTGGGCTATAGCACATCGAGATGCCAGGCCCACCCCTCATTCACGTTATTTCACCTGTTTGTCCACCCAAAGGGCCACAAAAAATTAAAAGGACCATATTGGAATGATCTTGAACATCCCTGGTATGGGCCGATTGATTTTTAGCCCCCAACAATCCCATACCCCAGGCCCACCCCTGAAACTGTAGGCTATAGCACACCGATTTAACCCGAAAACACCCATTTGCACCGTTTCGCTCGTTTGTCCACCCAAATAGCCCCAAAAAATTAAACGAACCAAACTAGGATGATTCTTAACATCCTTGGAACGCTTCAATCAATTTTCAATTGATAAAACGCTTGGATCCCGGGCCCATCCCCAAAACTGTAGGATATAGCACATAGATTTGGCCCAAAAATGCCCCGTTCGTGCTGTTTCGCCCGTTTGTCCACCCAAATAGCCATAAAAAATTAAACGAACCACACTGTGATGATCCCCAACATCCCTGGCATGCCCCGATTAATTTTTGGACCACAACACACCCGAACCTCGGGTCTACCCCTGAAACCGTGGGCCATAACAAACCGATTTGAACCGAAAACTCCCCGTTCATGCCGTTTTGCCCGTTTGTCCACCCATATGGCCTTAAAAAATTAAACGAATCATACTGGGATAATCCCCAACCTCCTTGGCATACCCCGGTCTATTATTAGCCTACAACACACCTGGACCCCGGGCCCACCCCCAAAATCGTGGGCTATAGCACACTGATTTGGCCCAAAATTGCCCCGTTCACACTGTTTTGCCCGTTTGTCCACCGAAATGGCCACAAAAATTTAAACGGACCATACTAGGATGATTCCCAACCTTCCTGGCACACCTCAGTCAATTTTTGGCATACAGCACGCCCAGACCTCGAGCCCACCCTCAAAACTGTAGACTATTGCACATTGATTTGGCCCGAAAATGCCCCGTTCGCGCCGTTTTACCCGTTTGTCCACCGAAATAGCCATGAAAAATTAAACAAACCATACCAGGTTGATCCCCAACATCCCTGGCATACATCGATTAATTTTTAGCCCTCAGCAAGGTCGGACTCCAGGCCCACCCCTAAAATCGTGGGCTATAGCACACCGATTTAGCCCAAAAACACCCCGTTCATGCCATTTTGCCCGTTTGTCCACCCAAATGGCCACGAAAAGTTAAACGAACCACACTGGGACTATCCTCAACCTCCCCGACATTCCTCGATCAATTTTTTCCCCACAGAATGCCAGAACCCTAGGCCCACCCCCAAAATCGTGGCCTGTGGTACACCGATTTGGCCTGAAAATTCCCCGTTCGCGCTATTTTACCCGTTTGTCTACCCAAATGGCCATGAAAAATTTAACTGACCACACTAGAATGATACCCGACCTCCCTGGCATGCCTAGTCAATTTTTGGAGCACAACACACCCGGACCTAGGGCCCACCATCAAAACCGTGGGCTATAGCACACCGATTTAGCCCGAAAATGCCTCGTTTGCGCCGTTTCGCCCGTTTGTCCACGCAAATGGCCACAAAAAATTAAACGAACCATACTGGGATGATCCCCAACCTCGCTGGCACACCTCAGTCAGTTTTTGGCCCACAGAATGCCCGAATGCCAGGCCCACCTGCAAAATCGTGGGTTGTAGCACACCGATTTTGCCCGAAAATGCCCTGTTTGTGCTGTTTTGCCTGTTTGTCTACTCAAATGGCTACGAAAAATTAAATGGACCATACTGGGATGATCCCCAACCTCCCTGGCTTACCTCGGTCAATTTTTGGCCTACAAAATCCCCCGAACCCTGGGCCCACCCCCAAATCCGTGGGCAATAGCATACCGATGTTACCTTAAAATGCCTCGTTCAGGCCGTTTTACCCGTTTATCCACCCAAATGTCCACAAAAAATTAAACGGACGATACTAGGACGATCCCCAGCTTCTCTGGCATGCCTCAATTAATTTTTGGTCCATAGCACATCAGACCCCGGGCCCACTCCCAAAACTGCGGACTATAGCACATCGATTAGGCCTGTAAATGCCCCGTTTGTACCGTTACGCCCGTTTTTCCACCTAAATAGCCACAAAAAATTAAATGGATCTCACTAGGATAATCCCCAACCTCCTAGGCATGCCTCGGTTGATTTTAGGCCCACATCATGGCCGGACCCTGGGCCTACCCTCGAAACTGTGGGCTGCAGCACACCGATTTAGCTCAAAAATACCCTGTTCGTGCCGTTTTACCCGTTTGTCTACCCAAATGGTGACACTAAATTAAACGGACGATACTGGGACGATCCCCAACCTCCCTGGCAGGCCCAGGTCAATTTTTGACCTACAACTCACCCGGGCCCACCCCCAAAATCATGAGGTATGGCACACCGATTTGGCCTAAAAACTCCCCGTTCTCACCGTTTCGCCCATTTGTCCACCCAAATGACCCCAAAAAATTAAATAGGCCACACTATGACAATTACCAACCTCCCTGGCACGCTCCAATTGATTTTTCACCCACAGAATGCCCAGACTCTGGCACACCCCCAAAACCGTGGGCTACAACACACTGATTTGGCCTGAAAATGCCCTGTTTCGCGCCGTTTTACCTGTTTGTCACCTAAATGGCCACAAAAAATTAAACGAACCACACTGTGATGATGCCCAAGCTCCCTATCATGCCTCTGTCGATTTTCAATTGGCAGAACGCCCGAACCCCGGACCCACTCCCAAAACCATGGGTTATAGCACCCTGAATTAGCTCAAAAATTCCCCATTTATGTTGATTCCTCGTTTTTCTACCCAAATGCCACGAAAAATAAAACGAACCAAAATGGGACAATCTCCAACCTCCCTAGCACGTCCCGGTCGATTTTCGGCCCATAGCACTCCCGGACCCTAAGACCAGCCTCAAAACTGTGGGCTATAGCTCACCAATTTGGCCTGAAAATATCCCGTACGCACTAATTCGCCCGTTTGTCCATTGAAATAGACACAAAAAATAAGTGGACCACACTGGGATGTTCCCCAACTTCCCTGGCACTCCCCGATCAATTTTTGGACCACAGCACTCCCGTACCCTGGGCCCACCCACAAAATCGTGGGCTATAGCTCACCCATTTGGCCTAAAAATTCTCCGTTCTCATCGTTTCGCCTGTTTGTCCACATAATTGACCACAAAAATTTAAAAGGACCATACTGGGATGATCCCTAACCTCCCTAGCATGCCCTGATCGATTTTCAGCCCACAGCATGCATGGACCCCGAGCCCACCCCTAATACCGTGGATTATAGCACACAGATTTTCCCAAAAAATGCCTCGTTCATGATGTTTTGCCGGTTTGTTTTTCCCAAATAGCGACGAAAAATTAAACGGACCCACTAGGATGATCCCTAACCTCCCTGACATGCCCCGATAGATTTTTCACACACAGCACGTCGGGACGCTAAGCCCAACCCTGAAACCATGGGCTATAGCACACCGATTTGGCTCAAAAATACCTCGTTCGCGCCGTTTCGCCTGTTTGTCCACCCGAATGACCATAAAATATTAAAAAGAACCACACTGGGATGAACCTTAACCTCCCTGGCAAGCCTTGGTAAATTTTTAACCTACAACACACCAGAAACCCGAGCACACCCTTGAAACCGTGGGCTACAGCACACCGATTTGGCCCGAAAATGCCCCATTCGTGCTGTTTCGCTCGTTTATCCACCCAAATAGCCACGGAAAATTAGACGAACAACACTAGGACGATCCCCAACCTCTTAGGTATACCGCGGTTGATTTTTTGACCACTGCAAACTCAAACCCCGGCCCCACTCCCAAAATCGAGGGTTATAGGAAACTAATTTGGCCCAAAATGGCCACAAAAAATTAAATGAACCACACTAAGGTGATCCCCAACCTCCCTGGCATGCCCCGGTTGATTTTCGTCCAACAACACGCCCGGACCCTGAGACCACCCCCAAAATCATGGGCTATAGCACACCAATTTGGCCCAAAAATGCCTGTTCGCGCAGTTTCGCCCGTTTGTCCACCCAAATGGCAACGAAAATTAAATGGACCATACAGGGATGATTCCCAATATCCCTGGTACGTCTTGGTTGATTTTTGGCCTACAGCACACCCAGACGCCGAGCCCACCCCAAAATCGTGGGCTATAGCACACTGATTTAGCCCGAAAATGCCCTGTTTGCGCTGTTTCTCCTATTTGTCCGATCAAATGGCCACGAAAAAATAAATGGACCACACTTGGATAGTCCCCAACCTGTCAGGCACGTCCCAGTTGAATTTTGACCCACAGCACGCCCGAACCCCAAACCCACCCCCGAAACCGTGCGCTATAGCACACCTATCTGGATGATCCCCAACCTCCCTGGCACTCCTTGGTTAATTTTTGGTCCACAACACTCCCGGACCCCGAGCGCACCCCCAAAACTGTGGGCAATATCACACCGATTTAGCCCAAAACTCCCCTGTTCGCTCCGTTTTGCCTATTTGTCCACCCAAATGGCCACAAAAAATTAAACGAACCATACAGGAATAATCCCCAACCTCCCTGGCACACCCCAGTCGATTTTTAGTCGACCAAATGCCCAAACCCCGAGCCCACACCCAAAACCGTGGGCTATAGCACATCGATTTGGCCCAAAAATGCTCGTTCGCGCCGTTTTGCCTGTTTCTCCATCCAAATGGATACGAAAAATAAATGGACCATACTGAGACAATTATCAACCTCTGTGGCATGCTCCGGTTGATTTTTGATCCACAACACGCCTGAATCTCGAGCCCACCCCCAAAATAGTGGGCTATAGCACACCAAATTGGCCTGAAAATGCCCTATTTGCGCCGCTTCGCCCGTTTATCTACACAAATGGCGTAAAAAATTAAACGGACCACACTGGAACTATCTCCAACCTCCCTGAAATGCCCAGACTGATTTTTGGCCCAAAGCACAGCCGAACCCCGGACCTACCCCCAAAACCATGGGCTTTACCTATTCGTGCCGTTACGCCCGTTTATCTATCCAAATGGCCACCAAAAATTAAACGACAACACTAGGACGATCCCCAACCTCCCTGGCATGCCCTGTTGGATTTTTGGTCCACATCACAACCCGATCCTTGGCCCACCCCCAAAACCGTGGGTTATAGCACACTGATTAGGCAAGAAAATGCCCCATTCGCTCCGTTTTGCCCTTTGGACCCAAATGGCCACGAAAAATGAAACAGACCACACTGAGATAATTCCTAACCTCTCTGGCAATCCTCGGTCAATTTTTCGTCAACAGCACGCCCGAAAAATAGGCCCAACCCTAAAACCGTGGGATTTAGCACACCGATTTGGCCTGAAAATGCCCCGTTCACGTTGTTTTGCACACTTGTAAAGCCAAATGGCCACAAAAACTTAAACGGCCCACACTGGAATGATCCCCAACCTTCCTGGCATGCCCAGATCAATTTTTAATCCACAGTACGCTCAGAATCTGGGCCCACCCCCAAAATCGTGGGCTATAGCACACCGATTTAGTTCGAAAATGCCCCATTTGCGCTGTTTCTCCCATTTATCCACTCAAATAGCTACACAAAATTAAACGGACCACACTTGGACAATACCCAACCTCCCTAGCATGTCCCCATTGATTTTTGGCCCACAGCATGCCCGGACCCCAAGCCCTCCCCAAAACTGTGGGTTATAGCACGCCGATTTGGACTGAAATGCCCCGTTCGCGTCATTTTGCTTGTTTTTCCACCCAAATGGCCACGAAAATTTGAACGGACCACATTGGGATGATCCCAAACCTTCCTGGCATGCCCTGTTCAATTATTGGCCCACAGCACACCCAGACCTTGGGCCCACCCAAAAAACCGTGGTATATAGCACACCGATTTAGCTCGAAAAAGCCTCGTTTATGCTGTTTCGCCCGTTTGTCCATCCAAATGGCCATGAAGAATTAAACAGACCACACTGGGATGATCTCCCACCTCCCTGGCATCCCCTATAAATTATTAGCCCACAGTACGCTCGGACCCTGGGGCCACCACCAAAACCATAGGCTATAGCACACCGATTTATCCCAAAAATGCCCCGTTTGTGCCATTTTACCCCTTTGTCCACCCAAATGGCCACAAATAATTAAACATATCATACTACGATGATCCAGAACCCCCCTGTCATGCCTTGATTGATTTACGCCCATATCCTGAAAATGCTCTGTTCGCACCGTTTTGCCCGTTTCTCCACCCAAATAGCCATAAAAAATTAAATGAACCACTCTGGAATGATCCCCAACCTCCCTGGCACGACCCAATCAATTTTTAGCCTACAGCATGTCCGGACCAAGGCCCACCCCCGAAACCGTGGGTTATAGCACATCGATTTGGGACGAAAATGCCCTATTCGCACCTTTTTGCCCGTTTGTCAACCCAAATGGCCACGGAATATAAAACAGACCACACTAGGATAATTCCCAACCTCTGTGACATTCCCCGTCTGTGCCTTTTCGCCTGTTTGCCCACCAAAATGGCCACAAAAAATTAAACAGACCACACTGTGACGATCCCCAACCTCCTCGCACGCTCCGATAGTTTTTTTGCCCATGGAACAAACCGACCCCTGGCCCACCCTTGAAACCATGGGCTATAGCACACCGATTAGGCTCGAAAATGCCCCTTTCGAGCCGTTTTGCCCGTTTAACCCAAATAGCCATGAAAAATTAAACGAACAACACTGAGACAATCCCCAACCTCCCTGGCAAGCCCCAGTTGAATTTTGACCCATAACACATCAGGCCCATGGACCCACACCCTAAACCGTGGGCTATAGCACACCGACTTGGCCCGAAAATGCCTTATTCGCACAATTTTGCCTTTTTATCAACCCAAATGGCCACGAAAAATTAAACGGACCATACTAGGATGATCCCCAACCTCCCTGGCACGCTCCGGTTGATTTTTAATCCTCAGAACGCCCGGAACCTGAGCCTACCCCTAAAATTGTGGGCTATAGCACATTGATATGGCCTGAAAATGCCCTATTTGTGCCGTTTCGCCCGTTTGTCCACCCAAATGGGCACAAAAAATTAAACGAATCACACTGGGATGATCCCCAACCTCCCTGGAATGCCCCAGTTGATTTTTTGCTAACAGCACACCCGAACCCCAGGCCAACCACCGAAATTGTGCGTTATAGCACACCGATTTGGCTCAAAAATGCCCCGTTCACGCCGTTTCGCCTGTTAGTCCACCTAAATGGCCACGAAAAATTAAACAGAGCATACTAGAATGATCTCAACCCTCCCTGTCATGCCCCGATCAATTTTTGACCAACAACACGCCCCAACCCGAGCCGTCCCCCGAAACCATGGGCTATAGCATACCAATTTGGCCTAAAAATGCCCCATTCACGCCGGTTCCCAATTTGTCTTCCCAAAATGACCATGAAAAATTAAACGGACCATACTGGGATGATTCCCAACCTCCCTAGCACTCCCGGACCACGGGCCTACACCCGAAACTGTGGGCTATAACTCACCGATTTGGCCCAAAAATGTCCCGTACGCGCCGTTTCTCCCGTTTCTCCACCCAAATGGCCATGAAAAATTAAGCAGACCACACTAGGGCGATCCCCAATCTCCCTGGCATGCTCCGATTGATTTTTGGCCCATAACACACCCATACCCCGAGCCCACCCCCAAAATTGTGGTCTATAACACACCGATTTAGCCAAAAAAATACCGTGTACTTTTTGTTTCGCCCGTTTGTCCACCCAATTGACAACGAAAACTTATATGGACCGTACTGGGATGACCTCTAACCTCCCTAGCAAGGATCATTCGATTTTTGACCCATAACAAGCTTGGACCCTGGGCCCACCCTCAATATCGTGGATTTTAGCACATTGATTTGGCCCAAAAATGCCCCGTTCATGACGTTTCGCCTGTTTATTTTCCAAAATAGCCACAGAAAATAAAACGAACCACACAAGGATGATCCCCAACCTCCCTGGTATGCCCAGATTAATTTTTTGTTCACAGCACATTGGGACGCCGGGCCCACCCCAAAATCGTAGGCTATAGCACAACGATTTAGCTAAAAAATGCCCCATTCGCGTCTTTTTGACTGTTTGTCAACCCAAATGGCCACAAGAAATTAAAAGGACAACACTGGAATGATCCCCAACATCCTTTGCATGTGTCGATTAATTTTTAGCCCGCAGCACACCTGGACCCCGATCCCAATCTCTAAATCATGGGTTATAGCACACCGATTTGGCCCGAAGATGTTCGCGCCATTTTGCTCGTCTGTCCACCCAAATGGCCCCAAAAAATTAAATGGACCATACTTGGATGATACCTAATCTCCTTGGCATTCCACAATCAAGTTTTGGCCCACAACACGCCCGGACTCCGGGCCCACCCCCAAAATCGTAGGTTATAGCACACCAATTTGTCCCGAAAATGCCCCGTTCATGATGTTTTGCTCGTTTGTCCACCAAAATAGCCACAAAAAATTAAACGAACCATACTGGGACGATCCCCAACATCCCTGGCATGCTCCGATCAACTTTTGGCTCCTAGCACACCCGGACTTGGGTCCATCCCTAAAATCGTGGGCTATAGCATACCGATTTGGACCAAAAACTCCCCGTTCATGCCATTTCGCCCGTTTGTCCACCCATTTGGCCCCAGAAAATTAAATGGACCATAGTGGGACGATCCCCAACCTCCATGGCATGCCCCGATCGATTTTTAGCCCACAGCACGCCTGGACCCCGAGCCCATCCCTAAAACCGTGGGCTATTGCACATTGATTTAGTCTAAAAATGCATCGTTTGCATCGTTTCGCCCTTTTGTCCACCCAAATAGCCACAAAAAATTAAACGAACCACTCTAGAAAGATCCCCAACCTTCCTGGCATGCCTTGGTTAATTCTTGGCATATAGCACGCCCAGATCCCGGGCCCACCCTTAAAATCGTAGGCTATAACACACCGATTTAGCACGAAAATGTCCCTTTCACGCCGTTTCGCTCGTTTGTCCACCCAAATGGCCACAAAAAATTAAACGAACCACACAAGGTTGATCCCCAACATCCCTGGCATGCCCCGATCAATTTTTTTCTCCCAGCAAGCCCGGACCCCGGGCCGACCCCCAAACCCGTGGGCTATAGCACATTGATTTGGACCAAAAGCTACTCGTTCGTGTAATTTTGCTCGTTTGTCAACCCAAATGGCCACAAGAAATTAAACGAACAATAGTGGGATGATCCACAACCTCCCTGGCATGCCCCGGTTTATTTTTGGCCCACAGCATGCCCAGACATCAGCCCACCCCAAAACCGTTGGCTATAGCGCACCGATTTGGCTCGAAAATGCCCCATTCGCGCAGTTTAGCCTGTTTGTCCACCTAAATGGCTATAAAAAAGAATGGACCTTACTGGAATGAACCTCATACTCCCGAGCATGCCTCGATCAATTTTTGCCCCACAAGATGCCCGGACCCAGGGTCCACCCTCGAAACCGCAGACTATAGCACAACGATTTAGCCCTAAATTGCCCCGTCCACGCCGTTTCACCCGTTTGTCCACCCAAATAGCCACAAAATATTAAACGTACACACTGGGATGATCCTCAACTTTCCTGCCATGCCCCGATTGATTTTTAGCCAACAGCATGCCCGGACCCCAGGCCCACCCCTAAAATCGTGGGCTATAGCACACCGATTTGGCCTAAAAATGCCCTGTTCGTGCCGCTTCACCCACTTATCCAACGAAATGGCCCCAAAAAATTAAGCGAACCATACTGGGACGATCCCCAACCTCCTTAGTATGCCTCAGTTGATTTTCAGCCTACAGCACGCCCGGACCCCCGGCCCACCCTCAAAATCGTGGCTTATAGCATACTGATTTGGCCCGAAAATGCCCCTTTCGTACCATTTTGCCCGTTTGTCCACCCAAATGGCAACGAAAAATTAAACGAATTACATTGGGATGATCCCAACCTCCCTGGTATGCCCCGGTCAATTTTTGACCTACAGCATGCCTGAACCCCGATCCCACCCCCCAAACTATGGGCTATATCACGTCGATTTGGGCCAAAAATGCCCCGTTCGTACCGTTTTGCCCATTCGTCCACCCAAATGACCAAGAGAAATTATATGGACCAAACTGGGATGAACCCTTACCTCCCTGGCACTCCTCGATCGATTTTTAGACCATAGCTCACCGAACCCCGAGACCACCCTGGAAACCGTGGGCTATAGCACACCGATTTTGCTGGAAAAGGGCCCGCCCGCGCTGTTTTGCCCATTTGTCTACCCAAATGGTTATGTAAAATTAAACAAGCTATATTGGGATGATCCCCAACCTCATTGGCACACCTCGGTTAATTTTTGGCCCACAGCACGCCCATACCCCGATCCCACCCCCAAAACTGTGGGATATAGCACACCGATTTAGCTAGAAAATGCCCTGTTCACACCGTTTTGCCTGTTTGTCCACCCAGATGGCCAAAAAAAATTAAACGAACCATACTAGGAGGATCCCCAACCTCCCTGCCACACCTCAAACAACTTTCGGCCATGCACCCCCAGACCCCAGGCCCACCCCCAAAACTGAGGGCTATAGCACACAAATTTGGCCTGAAAATGCCTCATTCACAGCGTTTTACTCGTTTTTCCACCCAATTGGCCACGACAAATAAAATGACCATACTGGGATGATTTCCGACCTCTCTGGCATACTCGGGTTGATTTTTGGCCCACAGAAAACATGGACCCTGGGCCACCCCCGAAACCGTAGGCTATAGCTTATCGATTTGGCCGAAAAATGCCCCGTTTTACTCGTTTATCCATCCAAATGTCCATGAAAAATTAAATGGACCACACTGGTACAATCCCTAACCTCCCCAGCATACCCCAGTCATTTTTGGCCCACAGCATGCCCGGACCCTAGGCCCACCCACAAAACTGTGGGCCATAGCACATCAATTTGGCTCAAAAACCCCTCATTTGCACTATTTTGCCTGTTTGTCTACCCAAATGTCCATAAAAAATTAAACGGACAACACTAGGATGATCCAAAACCACCCGGGCATGCCCCGGTAGATATTTAGACTACAGCACACCCAGAACCCAAGCACACACCCAAAATCGTGAGCTATAGTACATCGATTTGGCTTGAAAATGGCCCCTTCGGGCCGTTTTGCCCGTTTGTCCATCCAAATGCCACTAAAAATTAAACGGACCACACTGGGATAATTGTCAACTTCCCTAGAATATCCCTGTCAATTTTTAGCCCACAGCACGGCTGGACACCAGGCCCACCACTGAAACCGTGGGCTATAGCACTCGATTTGGCTAGAAAATACCCTGTTCGCATGGTTTCGCCCGTTTGTCCACCCAAATAGCTACGAAAAATTAAACGGACCACACTGGAATGATCCTAAACCTCCCTGGAATGTCCCAGTCCATTTTTGGTCCACAACATATGTCATACCCCAAGCCCACCCCTAAAACCGTGGTCTATAGCAAACCGATTTTGCCTAAAAATGCCCTTTTCGTGCCGTTACGGGTTTGTCCACCCAAATGGCCATACAAATTAAACGGACCATATTGAGGTGATCCACAACCTCCCTGTCATGCCTCGATTAATTTTTAGCCCACAACACACACGAACCCTGGTCCCACCCCCAAAACCGTGGTCTATAACACACCAAGTTGGCTTGAAAATGCCCCGTTCATGGATTTTTACCTGTTTGTCCACCAAAATGGCCATGATAAATTAAACGGACCACACTGGGATGGTCCCAAACCCCCTGGCATGCCCCGGTCGATTTGCGACCCATAGAACACCAATTTGGCCCAAAAATGCCCCGTTGGCGTCGTTTCGCTCGTTTGTCCACCCAAATGGTCACAAAAAATTAAATTGACCATACTAAGATGATCCTCGACCTCCCTGGCATGCCCTGGACAATCTTTGGCCCACATCACACCTGGACCCCGGGCCCACTCCCAAAACCAAGGGCTACAACACACCAATTTAGCCCGAAAATGCCCCATTCGTACTGTTTTACCCGTTTGTCCACCAAAATGTCCACAAAAAATTAAACAGACCACACTGGGATGATACCTAACCTCCCTGACATTCCCCAATTGATTTTTGGCCCACAGCATGCCCGGAACCCGAGCCTACCTCCAAAATCGTGGGCTATAGTACACCGATTTGGCCTGAAAATCCCCATTCGCACTGTTTTGCTCGTTTGTCCACCCAAATAGCCACGAAAAATTAAACGGACCATGCTGGGACAATCTCTAACCTTCATGGCATGCCCCGATAAATTTTTGGTCCACAGCACACCCCGGACCCTGATCCCACCCCCAAAGTTGTGGGCTATAGAACGCCGATTTAGCCCAAAAATGCCAAGTTCGTGCTGTTTTGCCCGTTTGTCCTCTCAAATAGCCACGAAAAATTAAACGGACCGTACTGTGATGATCCCCAACCTCCCTAGCAGACCTTGGTCGATTTTTGACCCACAGCATGCCCGAACCCCGATCCCACCCCCAAAACCGTGGGCTATAGCACACCGATTTGGCTCGAAAACTCCAGGTTCGCGCCTTTTCAACCGTTTGTCCACCCAAATGGCCACAAAAAATTAAACGGACCACACTGAGATGATCCCAAACATCCCTAGCACTCTCCAATTGATTTTTGGCCCACAGTATGCCCGGACCCTGGGCTCACCCCTAAAATCGTCGGGTATAGCACACTAATTTAACCTGAAAACTCCTCGTTCGCGCCGTTTCACCAGTTTATCCACCCAAACGGCCCTAAAAAATTTAACAGGCCACACTGGGATGATCACCAACATCACTGGTTCACCCCGGTCAATTTTTTATTCAAAGCACACTCGAATCCTAGCCCACCCTTAAACCGTGGGCAATAGCACAACGATTTAGCCCGAAAATACCCCATCTGCTCCGTTTTGCCTGTTTTCCACACAAATGGCCACGAAACATTAAATGAACCACACTGGGATGATCCCCAACCTCCCTGTCATGGCTAAATTGATTTTCAGCCGACAGCAAGCCCGAAACCCGGGCCCACCCTCGAAACCATGGGCTATAGCCATCGATTTAGCCCAAAAATGCCCCATTCGCATCGTTTCCCCGTTTGACCAACCAAATGGACACGAAAAATTAAACGGACCACACTGGGATGATCCCCAACCTCCCTGGCACGCCTCGGTCGATTTTTGGCCCACCGCACGCCCGGACCCATGGACCACCCCCGAAACCGTTAACTATAGTTCACCAATTTTGCCTGAAAAGGCCTCGTTCATGTTGTTTAACACATTTGTACTCCTAAATAGCCATAAAAAATTAAGTGGACCAAACTGGGATGATCCCTAAATTCCCTTGCACGCCCTGGTCGATTTTTGGCCTACAGTACTCCCAGACCCCTGGCCCACCCCCAAAACCGTGGACTATAGCACACTGATTTACCTCGAAAATACCTGTTCTCATCATTTCACCCATTTGAACACCCAATTGACAACAAAATATTAAACAGAGCATATTGGGATGATCTCCAACCGCCCTAGCATGCCCCGATTGATTTTCGGTCCACAACACACCGATTTGGGCCAAAGATTAAACGGACTACACTAGGACGATCCCCAACATCCCTGGCATACCCTAATCAATTTTCGGCCCACATCACACCGGGATGCCAGGATCACCCCCAAAACCGTGGGTATAGCACACAAATTTCGCTCAAAAATGCTCCTTTCGTGCCATTTCGCCTGTTTGTCCACCCAAATGGCCACGAAAAAATAAAAAGACCTCACTAGGATGGTCCCTAACATCCTTGGCATGCACCGATCGATTTTTGGTCCCCAGCACACCCGGACCCCGAGCCTACCCCCTAAACCGTGATCTATAGCATACCTATTTGGCCCTAAAACTCCCCGTTTGCACCGTTTCACCCGTTCGTCCACCCAACCTCCCTGGCATGCCCCGATCAATTTTTGTCCGACACCACGCCCAGACCCCAGGCCCAACCCTAAAACCGTAGGCTATAGCACACCGATTTGGCACGAAAATGCCCGTTCGCGCTGTTTCTCCAGTTTGTCTACCCAAACGGCCACGAAAAATTAAACGGACCACACTGAGATGATGCCTAACATCCCTGGCATGCCCCAATCAATTTTTGGCCCCAGCAAAACTGGACCCAGGCCCACTCGTGAAACGGTGGGCTATAGCACACCGATTTGGCTCGAAAACTCCCCGTTCGCACCATTTCGCTTGTTTGTCCACCCAAATGGCAAAAAAAAAAAACTAAACGGATCACACTAGGACGATCCCCAATCTCTTTGGCACACTTCAGTTGATTTTTGACCCACAGCACGCCCGGACCCCGACCCTACCCGAAAACCGTGGGCTATAGCACACCGATTTAGCCCCAAAATTCCCCATTCACGCCATGGTCAATTTTCAGCCAACAGTATGCCCGGATCCCTGGCCCACCCCCAAAATCGGGGCTATATCGCACCGATTCTGCCAGTAAATGCCCCGTTCACGCTGTTTCACTCGTTTGTCCACCCCAATGGCCACAAAAAATTAAACAGACCACATTAGGACAATCCCCAACCTCCCTGGTATTCCCAAATCGATATTCGTCCCACAGCACGCCCAGGCCCTAAAAGCTTGGGCTATAGCACACCAATTTGGCTTAAAAATGCTCTGTTCGCCCCATTTCGGCTGTTTGTCCACCCAAATAGCCACGAAAAATTAAACGGACCACAATGGGATAATCCCCAATCTCCCTGGCATGCCCCGATTAAATTTTGACCCACAGCACACCCTAAATCTGGCCCCACTCTAAAACCGTTGGCTATGGCACATCGATTTAGCCCAAAAATACCCCGTTCGCGCAGTTTTGCCCTTTTATCAACCTAAATGGACACAAAAATTAAACAGACCATACTGGGTTGATCCCTAACTTCCCTGGCATGCCTTGGTCGATTTTTAGCCCACAGAACGCCAGGACCCCGGGCCCACTTCTAAAACCGTGAGCTATAGCGCATTGATTTGGCCTAAAAAGGCCTGTTCGCGTTGTTTCGCCCATTTGTCCATCCAAATAACCATTAAAAATTAACCAAACCACAATGGGATGATCCCCAACCTCCCTGTCATGCCTCAATTAATTTTCAGCCCACAGCACGCCAGAACCCCGAGCCCACCCCTAAAACCGTGGGGTATAGTGCACCGATTTAGCCCAAAAATGCCCCATTCATGTTGTTTTATCTGTTTTGTCCACCCAAATGGCCATGAAAAATTAAACAGACCATACTGGGATGATCCCCAATATCCCTGGCCCATTTGTCTACCCAAATGGCCACGAAAAATTAAATGGACCGCACTGTGAGGATCCCCAACCACCCTAGCAGGCCCTGGTTGATTTTTGGCCCATAACACGCCCGAACCCCAAACTCACACCCAAAATAGTGGGCTATAGCACACCAATTTGGCTCAAAAACTCTGGGTTCATGCCTTTTTCGACCCACAGCACGTCGGGACTTCGGGCCTACCCTTAAAACCATGGGCTGTAGCACATCGATTTGGCTCAGAAATGCCCCATTCGTGCCATTTTGCCTGTTTGTCCACCCAAATAGCCCCAAAAAATTAAACGGACTACGCTGGAATGATCCCAAACCTCCCTGGCATGCCCCGATTGATTTTTGGCCCACACCATGCCTGGACCCCGGGTCCACCCCGAAAACTATAGGCCATAGCACACCGATTAGCCAGGAAATGCCCCGTTCATGCTGTTTCGCCCGTTTGTCTACCCAAATGGCCATTAAAAACTAAACAGACCACACCGGGATGATCCCCAACTTCCCTGGCATGCCTCAATCATTTTTCCCCGTATGTACATCCGGACTCCAGACCCACCCCTGAAACCACGGGCTATAGTACACTGATTTGGCACAAAAACTCCCCGTTTGCGCCATTTCGCCCGTTTGACCACCTATATGGCCTTGAAAAATTAAATGGACTATACTGGGATGATCCCCAATCTTTTTGGCATGCCCCATTCAATTTTTTGCCTACATCACGCCCGAACCCTGAGACCACCCTTGAAACCGTGGGCTACAGCACACCGCTTTGGCGTAAAAACTTGTCGTTCGCATCGTTTCTCCCATTTGTTCACCCAAATGGCAACGAAAAATTAAACGGACCACACTAAGACAATCTCGAATCTCCCTAGCATGCCCTAGTCAATTTTTGGCTAACAGCACACCCGAACCCCAGATCCACCCATGAAATAGTGGCTATGGCACATCGATTTGCCCCGAAAATGCCCCATTCATGCTGTTTCCCCGTTTGTCAACCCAAATGGCCACGAAAAATTAAGAAGACCACATTGGGATGATCCTCAATATCCCTGGCATGCCTCGGTAAATTTTTGGCCCACAGTATGCCCAGACCCCGAGCACACCCCTAAAATCGTGGACTATAGCACACCGATTTAGTATAAAAATGCCCCGTTCTCATCGTTTCACCCGTTTGTCCACTAAATGGGCACGAAAAATTAAACAGACCACACTGGAACAATCCCCATCCTCCCTGGCATGCCCCGATTGATATTCAGTCCACAGCACGCCCGAACCCGGGCCCACCCTTGAAATATTGGGCTATAGCACACCGATTTGGCCTAAAAATGCACCGTTCGCACCGTTTTACCCGTTTGTCCATCCTAATGGCCACGAAAAATTAAACGGACCACACTAGAATGATCCCCAATCTCCCTGGAATACCACGATTGATTTTTGACCCACAACACGCCCGGACCCTTGCCCCACCCCCAAAATCGTGGGCTATAGCACACCTCTTTAGCCCAAAAATGCCCCATTCGTGCCGTTTTACCTGTTTGTCAACCCAAATGGCCACGAAAAATTAAATGGACCACACAAGGATGATCCCCAACTACCCTGGCATGCCCTGGTCGATTTTCGGCCAATAAAACGCTCGAACCCCAAGCCCACCCCCAAAACTGTGGGCTATAGAGCACTGATTTGCCCCAAAAATGCCCCATTCGCCCCGTTTCGCCCATTTGTCCACGCAAATGGCCACAAAAAAAAATAATCGGACCATACTCGGATAATCTCTTACCTCCTTTGCACACTTCGGTTAATTTTCAGCCAACAGCACACCGGACCCTGGGCCCACCCCCAAAATCGTGGGCTATAGCACACCGATTTGGCCTGGAAATACGCTATTCATGTTGTTTCATCCATTTATCCACCCAAATGGCCATAAAAAATTAAACAGACCACACTGGGATGATCCCTAACCTCCCTAGCATGCCTCGATTGATTTTCGGCCCACTGCATACCCGGACCTCGAGCCTACACCAAAACTGTGGGCTATAGCACACCAATTTTGCTCAAAAATGCTCTGTTAACATTATTTCTCCCATTTGTCTACCCAAATGGCCATGAAAAATCAAATGGACCACACTAGGAAGATCTCCATCCTCCTTGGAATGGCTCGATCGATTTTTGGACCACAGCATGCCCGGACCCCGAGCCCACCCCTAAAACCGAGGACTATAGCACATCGATTTTGCCTAAAAATTCTCCGTTTACGCCGTTTTGCCTGTTTCTCCACCCATATAGCAACGAAAATTTAAACGAACCACACAGGGATGATCCCCAACCTCGCTGGCATACCTCGATTAATTTTCGGCCTACGGCACGCCCGGACCCCAGGCCCACCCTCGAAACCATGGGCTATAGCAAATTGATTTGGACCTGAAATACTTTGATCGCTCCGTTTCACCAGTTTCTCCACCCAAATGGCCACAAAAAATTAAACGGACTACACTGGGATAATCCCCAACCTCACTAGCATACCTTGGTAAATTTTTAGCCCATAGCACGCCCGGACCCTGGGCCCTCCATTGAAACCGTGGGCAATATCACACCGATTTTGCCCAAAAAAGCGTTGTTCACGCTGTTTTGCCCATTTGTCCACCCAAATGGCCACAAAAAATTAAATAGACCACACTGGGATGATCCCCAACCTCCCTGGAATGTCTCGATTGATTTTCGACCCACAAAATGCTTGGCCCCCGGGTCCACCCACAAAATCGTGGGCTATAGGACACTGATTTGGGCCAAAGACACCTCGTTGATGCTGTTTCGCTCGTTTGTCCACCCAAATAGCAACGAAAAATTAAACGGACCATACTGAGATGATCTATAACCTCCCTGGCATGCCTCAGTCGATTTTCAGCCCACAGCACTCTCAGACCTCAGGCCCCCCAAAATCGTGGTCTATAGCACAACGATTTAGCCCAAAAATTCTCCATTCACGTTATTTCGCCCGTTTATCCACCCAAATAGACATGAAAAATTAAACGGACCATACTAGGATGATATCCAACCTTCCTGATATACCCCGATCAATTTTTGGCGTATAGCATGCCTAAACCCTGGGCTCACCCCTGAAACCGTGGGCTATAGCATGCCGATTTGGCCCAAAAATGTCCCGTTCACGTCGTTTCGCCAGTTCTTCCACCCAAATTGCCAAGAAAAATTAGAAGGACTACATTGGGATGATCTACAACCTCCCTGGCACGTTCTTGTCAATTTTCAGCCCACAACACTCCCGGACACCAAGCACACCCCCAAAACTGTGGGCTATAGCACACTGATTTGGCCCAAAAATTCCCTATTTGCGTCGTTTTGCTAGTTTGTCTGCCCAAATGGCCACGAACAGTTAAGAGAACCACACTGGGATGATCCCTAACCTCCCTGGCATGCCCCGATCAATTTTTGGCCCAAAGCACACCTGGACCTCAGGCCCACCACTGAAACCGTGGGCTAGAGCACATCAATTTGGCCCAAAAATGCCCCGTTACTACCGTTTTGCCAGTTTATCCACCCATATGGCCAAAGAAACTTAAAATGACTACACTGGGATGATCCTTGACTTTCTTGACACAACCCAATCGATTTTTGGCCCACAACACGCCCGGACCCTGGGCCCACCCTCAAAAATGCCCCATTCGCACCATTTCGCCCCCTCGTCCACCCAAATAGCCTCAAAAAATTAAAGGGACCACACTGAGATGATCCCCAACCTCCCTGGCATGCTTCAAATGATTTTTGTCCCACAACACACTCGGACCCCAGGACCACCACCAAAATTGTAGGCTATAGCACACCGATTTGGCCTAAAAATGCCCCGTTCGCGCTGTTTCACACGTTTGACCACCCAAATGGCCACAAAAAATTAAATGGACCACACTGGGATAATCCCCAACCTCTCTAGAACGCCTCAATCAATTTTCATCCTATAGAACGCCCGAACCCTGGGCCCACCCCCAAAACTGTGGGCTATAGCACACCGATTTGGCCCGAAAATGCCCCGTTCGCGCAGTATTGCTCGTTAGTCCACCCAAATGGCCACGAAAAATTAAACAGACCATACTTGGATAATTCCAAACCTCCCTGGCATTCCCCGATCGATTTTCGGCCCACAACACGCCTTGGACCCCAGTCCCATCCCAAAAATCGTGGGCTATAGCACACCAATTTGGCTTGAAATGCCCCGTTTGCACCGTTTCCCTTATTTGTCCACCCAAATGGCCACAAAAAATTAAATAGAGCACACTTGGATGATCACCAACCTCCTTGGCATGACCTGGTCAATTTTTGGCCTACAACACGCTCGAACCCTGGGCCCACCCCTAAAATTATGGGCTATAGCACACCGATTTGACCTGAAAATGCCCTGTTCATATTTTTTAAGCCCATTTGTCCACCCAAATGTCCATAAAAAATTAAATGGACCATACAGTAATGATCCCCAACCTCCTCGCCATGTCTCGATCAATTTTCGGCCAACAACACACCTGTACCCCGGGCCCACCCTTGAAACCATCAGCTATTTATATCAGTTTGGCCTAAAAATGCCCCGTTCGCCCTGTTTAGCCCATTTGTTCACACAAATGGCCACAAAAAATTAAAAGGACCACACTGGAATGTTTTCCAACCTCCCGAACATGCCCGATCAATTTTCAGCCCACAGCAGGCTCGAACCCCGAGCCCACCCTCAAACCTGTGGCCTACAGCACACTGATTTGGATCGAAAATGCCTCGTTCATACCCTTTTGCCCGTTTGTCCACGAAAATAACCACGAAAAATTAAACAAACCACACTGGGATGATTTCCAACCTCCCTAGCATACCTCGATTGATTTTAGGCCCACAGCATGCCCCGACCCTGGCCTACCCCCAAAATCATGGGCTATAGCACCTCGATTTGGCCTGAAAATGCCCCGTTTGAGTTGTTTCGCCCGTCTATCCACCTAAATGGACTATAGAAATTAAACAGACCACACAGAGATGATCCTCAACCTCCCTGGCATGCCACAATTGATTTTTAGCCCACAGCACGCCCGAACCTCGGGCCCACCCCTAAATTCGTGTGCTATAGCTCACTGATTTAGCCTAAAAATACCCCATACACGCCGTTTCACCTGTTTGTCCACCCAAATGGCCACGAAAAATTAAATTGACCATACTGGGATAATCCCCGATCTCCCTGGAAATCCCCGATAGATTCTTGGCCCACAGCACACTTGTACCCTGGGCTTACCCACAAAATCGTGGGCTATAGCACACTGATTTGTCCTGAAAATATCCTGTTCGCACCATTTTGCAAGTTTCTCCACCAAAATGGCCACAAAAAATTAAACAACCACACTGGGATGATCCCCAACTACCCTAGCAAGCCCCGATTAATTTTTGGCCTACAATACACCCAAACCCCAGGCCCACCCCTAAAACCGTGGGCTATAGCACGCCGATTTGGCCTGAAAATGTCCCGTTCATGCTATTTTGCCAGTTTGTCCGTTCAAATGGCCACAAAAAATTAAATGGACCACACTGGGACGGTCCCCAACCACCCTGGCTTGCCCCGATCGATTTTTGGCCCACAACAAACCCGAACCCTGGGCCCACCCTCAAAACCATGGGCTATAGCACACCGATTTGGCTCAAAAATGCCTCGTTCGTGCCGTTTCGCCCGTTCGTCCTCCCAAATGGCCACGAAAAATTAAACATACCCCACTGGTATGATCCCCAACCTTCCTGGCATGCCCCAACCGATTTTTGGTGCACAGCACGCCCGGAACGCGGGCCTTCCCCCAAAACCGTGGGCTATAGTACACCAATTTTTTCCAAAAATGTACCGTTCGCGCCATTTTGCCCGTTTGTCCACCCAAATGGCCTCCAAAAATTAAATGAACAACACCAGGATGATCCCAACCTCCCTGGCATGACCCGATCAATTTTTGGCCCTCATCACGCCCGAACCCCGAGCCCACCCCAAAAACCGTGGGCTATAGCACACCTATTTCGCCCAAAAATGCCCCATTCACATTGTATCGCCTGTTTGTCCACCCAAATGGCCACGAAAAATTAAAAGGACCATACTGGGATGATCCCAAACCTCCTTGCCATGCCCCGGTCAATTTTTGGCCCACAACAAGCCCTAGAGCCCCGGCTCTTCCCCAAAACCGTGGGATATAGCACACCGATTCAGCCTGAAAATGTCCCGTTCGCGCCGTTTCGCCCGGTTGTCTACCTAAATAGGCACAAAAAATTACACGAACCTCACTGGGATGATCCTCAACCACCCTGAAACGGCTCGATCAATTTTTAAACCACACCACGCTCGGACCCCAGGCCTACCCCCAAAACTGTGGGCTATAGCACGCCGATTTAGCACAAAAATTCTCCGTTCGCTCCGCTTCACCCGTTTTTCCACCCAAATGGCCACGAAAAATTAAACAGACCACACTGGGACAATTGTCAAACTCCTGGGCATGCCTCGGTCGATTTTTAGCCCACAGAACACCTGGACTCTAGACCCACCCCTAAAATCATGCTCTATAGCACACCAATTTGGCCCTAAAATGCCCTGTTTGTGTTGTTTCACCCCTTTGTTCACCCAAAGGTCCAAAAAAAATTAAACGGACCATACAATGATGGTCCCCAATCTCCCTGGCATGTCCCGGTCAATTTTTAGCCTACAGCACATCTGTACCACGGGCCCACCCTCTAAACCATGGGCTATAGCACAACTATTTAGCTCAAAAATGCCCTATTTGTGTCGTTTAGCCCGTTTGTCCATCCTAATGGCCACAAAAAATTAAACGAAGCACACTGGGATAATTCCCAACCTCCCTGATATGCCTTGGTCGATTTTCAGCCCACAGCACACTCAAACCCCGAGCCCACCCTCGAAACCGGGGGCCATAGCACACCGATTTTGACCAAAAATGCCCCGTTAGGGCCATTTTTCCCGTTTGTCCACCGAAATAGCCATAAAAAATTAAACGGACCACACTGGGATGATCCCCAACCTCCCTGGAATGGATCGGTTGATTTTTGGCCCACAACATACCCCGACCTCAAGCCCACCCCCAAAATCGTGGGTTATAGCACACCGATTTGGCCCAAAAATTCCCCATTCGCGCCATTTTGCCCGTTTTTCCATCCGAATGGCCATAAAAATTAAACGGACCACACTGGGATGATCCTCAACCCCCCTGGCAAGCCCCGATCAATTTTTGGCCCACAGCACGCTCGGACCCTGGGCCCACCCCCAAAATTGTGAGCTATAGCACGTCGATTTTTGCCTGATAATGCCCCATTCGTGCCTCTTCGCTTATTTGTTGACCCAAATAATCATGAAAAATTAAACGGACCATACTGGCACGCCCTAGTCGATTGTTAGCCCACGGCATGCCCAAACCCCGAGCCCACCCCCAAAATCGTGTGATATGGCACACCAATTTGGAACCAAAATGCCTCGTTCGCGCCGTTTCGCTCGTTTGTCCACCCAAATGGCCATGAAAAATTAAATGGACCATATTAGGATGATCCCAAACTTCCCTGGCATGTCAAAGTTAATTTTGGGCACACACATACCCTGACCCCGAGCCCACCCCCAAATCTTCAAATATAGCACACTGCTTTGGCCCGAAAATACCTCAATCGTGCTTTTTTACCAGTTTGTCCACCCAAATGGCCATAAAAAATTAAACGGACCAAACAGGGATGATAATTAACCTCCCTGGCAAGCCTTGGTCTAATTTTAGCCTACAATACATCCGAAACCCGAGCACACCCTTGAAACAGTGGACTACAACACACCAATTTGGCCCAAAAATGCCCCATTCATGTCGTTTCTCCCATTTGTCCACCCAAATAGCCACAGAAAATTAGACGAACAACACTAGGACTATACCCAACCTCCCTGGTATGCCTTGGTTGATTTTAGGACCACTACACACTCGAACCCTGGGTCCACCCCTAAAACCGAGGGCTATAGGAAACTGATTTGGCCCAAAAATGCCCGTTCGTGCCATTTCGCTCGTTCTTCCACCCAAATAGCCAAAAAATATTAAACGAACTACACTAGTATGATCCCCAACCTCCCTGGCATGCCCTGATCGATTTTCGTCCAATAGCACGCCCGAACCCCAAGCTCACCCTCAAAATCGTGAGCTATAGTACACCGATTTAGCCCAAAAATGCCTGTTCGCGCAGTTTTACCCATTTATCCAACTAAATGGCCACGAAAAATTAAACGGACCATACTAGGATGATTCCTAACCTCCCTGGCACGTCTTGGTCAATTTTTGGCCCACAACATGCCCGGACGTCGAGCCACCCCAAAAACCATGGGCTATAGTACACCGATTTAGCCCAAAAATATCCTGTTTGCGCTGTTTCTCCTATTTGTCTAATCAAACGGCCACGACAAAATAAATGGACCACACATAGATAGTCCGTAACCTCTTTGGCACGTCCCAGTTGATTTTTGGCCCACAGCACACCCGGATCCCAAGCCCACTCCTGAAACCGTAGGCTATAGCACACCAATTGTGATGATCCCCAACCTCCTTGGAACTCCTTGGTTGATTTTTGGCCCACAGTACGCCCGAACCCCAGGCGTAACCCCAAAAAAGTGGGCAATATCACACCGATTTGGCCCAAAACTGCCCTGTTCGCTTTGTTTTGCCTGTTTATCCACAAAAATGGCCACGAAAAATTAAACGGACCACACTAGAATAATGCCCAACCTCCCTGACACACCCCAGCTGATTTTTTCCCAAAAGAACACCCGAACCCTGATCCCACCCCCCAAACCATAGGCTATAGCACTTCGATTTGGCCCGAAAATGCTCGCTCACCCCGTTTTGCCTGTTTGTCCATCCAAACGTACACAAAAAATTAAACGGACTATACTGGGACAATCCCCAACCTCCCTGGCATGCCCCAGTTGATTTTCAGTCCACAGCACGCCTGAATCCCGATCCCACCCCCAAAATAGTAGGCTATAGCACACTGATTTGGCCCGAAAATGCCCTATTCTCGCTGCTTCGCCCGTTTGGCCACACAAATGGCACAAAAAATTAAACAGACCACACAGAGACTATCGCCAACATCCCTAGAATGCCCCAACTGATTTTTGGCCCAAAGCACGACCGAACCCCGGGCCTACCCTTGAAACCATGGGCTATATCCATTCGCGCCGTTACGCCCGTTTATCCATCCAAATGGCCATGAAAAATTAAACAACAACACTGGGACATTCCCTAACCTCCCTGGCATGCCCTGGTGGATTTTTGGCCCACATCACAACCCGATCCATGGCCCACCTCCAAAACCGTGGGATATAGTACACCGATTTGGCCAGAAAATGCCTCATTTGCTACGTTTCGCCCGTTGGACCCAAATGGCCACAAAAAATTAAACAGACCACACTGAAATGATCCTTAACCTCTCTGGTGATCCCCGGTCAATTTTTGGTCCACAGCATGCCCGGACCACAGGCCTAACCCTAAAACCGTGGGATATAGCACACCGATTTGGCCTGAAAATGCCCCGTTCGTGTTGTTTTGCTCACTTGTCAATCCAAATGGCCACGAAAAATTAAATGGCCTACACTGGGATGATTCCCAACCTTCCTGGCATGCCCCGATCGATTTTTGATCCACAGCACGCTCGGACCCTTGGCCCACCCCCAAAACCGTGGGCTATAGTACACCAATATGAACCAAAAATACCCTCTTCATGCTGTTTTGCCCGTTCGTCCACCCAATGAACACGAAAAATTAAATGGACCATACTGGGATGATCCACAGCCTACCTAGAATGCCTCGATCAATTTTTGGCTAATAGAATGCCCAGACCCCGAACCCACCCCCAAAATTGTGGGCACATCAATTTGGCCAGAAAATGCCCCGTTCGCGCTGTTTCACCCATTTATCCACACAAATTACCAAAAATAAAATTAAACGGACCATACTGGGATGTTCCCTAACCTCTCTGGCACGTCCTGGTCAATTTTTAGCCTATAGAACACCCGGGCCCTGGGCCCACCCCCAAAATTGTGGGCTATAGCACACCGATTTAGCCTGAAAATGCTGTATTTGCGCTATTTCTCCCATTTGTCCACTCAAATGGCCACATAAAATTAAATGGACCACACTTGGATAGTCCCCAACCGCCCTGGCACGTCTCATTTGATTTTTCGCCTACAGGACGCCCGTACCCCAAGCCCACCCTCAAAACCATGGGCTATAGCACACCGATTTGGCCCGAAATTGCGCCTTCCCGCCGTTTTGCTCAATTGTCCACCCAAATGGCCACAAAAATTTAAAAGGGCCATACTGGGATGATCCCCAACCTCCCTGGCATGCCCTGGTCAATTTTTGACCCACAGCACACCCAGAACCTGGGTCCACCCCAAAAACCGTGGGCTATAGCACACTGATTTAGCCCGAAAAAGCCTCGTTTATGCTATTTCACCCGTTTGTCCACACAAATAGCTACGAAAAATTAAACAGACTATACTGGGATGATCCTCATCCTCCTTGGTATGCCTCGATTGATTTTCATCCCACAGCATATCCGACTACCAGACTGTCACGCCCCAAATCCTATTAAGGCGGACTGGCACCCGTTGCCGGTAAGGCTCGGGAGAACCAACCTGTAGCGATACATTACCTATGAATATTATAAGTTACTTTCATACTGAACATGCCCTCAAAAGATAAATAGGACTAGCAAGCCAAAAGATATTATATGACTAGGCCGTTGGAGCCACAATGTCTACGGTACGATACATGACCATACTATACTTTACGTAGTCTACAAAGCCTCTAGAC
>NW_025859915.1:202288-202852 GCF_002878395.1 Capsicum annuum
CCCTTTCACTTGGGCCTTTTGGATCTCTAAATCAATGGGCTTTAGTGGCCCATTTCCTTACTCTTTCTTGCACTTTGTTTGGGCTCAATTTTGTTAGTAGTGAATGAATGTAGTTTGTCCTATTATATAAAAATCTTGGGCTTAACATCTTGGCCCAATATAATGTTAAAACATTGTCTTTAATAGCCTCCCTAACTTCGGCTTCGTTTGTCACAAGACTTGGAAAGTTTCGGCGTTAAGCCTTGTCTTCGTTCCCCTTTCTTTTTACTAACGTCTAGACTTCAAGTGAGTTCACTTATGAATGAATTCTTATCCCTCATGTATACATAATTTTTAAGCTAAGCACACAGGTGACTCACCTGCTAGCTTCCTAAGTTCCATAAGCACGTCAATGATTTTCTCTGTTTAAGGCCACAGTCTCTAAATAGACTTCAATATAGTGCCCCAATCTAAAACTTGAACACTTGAAAAATTTTGGTAGTAATTAAATCAAGTCGTATGTCATTTTATGTGAAAATTACTAGTACATGTAAAATGTGGGGTGTTACATCCTCCCCCCCTTAG
>NW_025859915.1:202952-243605 GCF_002878395.1 Capsicum annuum
ATGTATATATAATTTTTAAGCTAAGCACACAGGTGACTCACCTGCTAACTCCCTAAGTTCCATAAGCATGTCAATGTTTTTTTTTCCGTTTAAGGCCACAGTCTCTAAATAGACTTCCATATAGTGCCCCAATCTAACACTTGAACACTTGAAAAATTTTGGTAGTAATTAAATCAAGTCGTATGTCATTTTATGTGAACATTACTAGTACATGTAAAATGTGGGGTGTTACACAGACCCACCCCGAAAATAGTGGTCTATAGAACACCGATTTACCCCAAAAATGCTCCAGATGCGCCGCTTCGCTCGTTTATCCACACAAATGGCCACAAAAAATTAAACGGACCACATTGGGATGATCCCAACCTCCCTGGAATGCCCCGATTGAATTTTGGCCAAAGCACGGCCAAACCCCGGACCCACCCTCAAAACCGTGGGCTATAACACATCGATTTAGCTTGAAAACCCCCCGTTCGTACCGTTATGCTCATTTATCCACCCAAATGGCCACGAAAAATTAAATGGACCATACTATGATGATCCCCAACCTCCCTGGCATGCCCAAGTCAATTTTTAGCCCACAAAACGCCCGGACCCCGAGCCCACCCCCAAAACCGTGCGCTATAGCACATCGATTTGGCCTGAAAATACTCTGTTCGTGCTATTTCACCAGTTTATCCACCCAAATGGCCCTGAAAAATTAAACGGACCACAGCACGCTAGGACCCTGGTTTGACCTCCAAAACCATGGGCTATAGCACACGATATGGCCTTAAAATGCTCCGTTCGTGCTCTTTCGCCCGTTTGTCCACCCAAATGGCCATGAAAAATTAAACTGAACACTTTGGGACAATCCACAACCTCCCTGACAAGCCCCAATCAATTTTTGACACATTGAACGCCCAAAAACTGGGCCCATACTCAAAACCGTGGGCTATAGCACACCAATTTGGCCCAAAAAACCCCATTCGCGCCGTTTTGCCTGTTCGTCCACTCAAATTGCCACAAAAAATTAAATAGACTACACTGGGATGATCCCCAACTATCCTGGTATCCCCTAACAATTTTTATCCCACAACACGCTTGGACCCCAGGGCCACCACTAATACCGTGGGCTATAGTAGCACACCGATTTATCCTAAAAATGCCCCGTTTGCACCGTTTTACTCCTTTGTCCACCCAAATGGCTATAAAAAATTAAACGGACCATACTGCGATGATCCTCAACCCCCTGGCACACCCAGATTGATTTACGGCCCACAGCATGCCCGAACCCTAGGCCCACCCCCATAACCGTGGGCTACAACACTCTTATTTGTCTCGAAAATTCCTTGTTCACACTGTTTCGCCCGTTTGTCCATCCAAATGGTCACGAAAAATTAAACGGACCACACTGGGATGATCCCAAACCTCCCAATCATTCCCCGATCAATTTTTGACTAACAACACACCACGAACCCCGAGCCCATTCCCAAAACCGTGGGATATAGCATACCAATTTGGCCTGAAAATGCTCCGTTCGTGCCGTTTCGCCTGTTTGTCCACCCAAATGGCCACAAAAAATTAAACGAACCACACTGGGATGATCCCCCACCTCCCTGGCACGACCAAGTCAATTTTTAGCCTATAACACGCCCAGACCTAGGCCCACCCCCAAAACTGTGGGCTATAGCACACCGATTATACATGAAAATGCACCGTTCACACCATTTTGACCGTTTGTCCATCCAAATGGCCACAAAAAATAAAATGGACCATACTGGGATAATTCCCAACCTCTTTGACATGCCACGGTTAATTTTTTGCCCATAGCACGGTCGAACGCCGGGCCCACCCCCAAAAATATGGGCTATAGCACACCGATTTGGCTCGAATATGCCCCATTCACGCCGTTTTACCCGTTTGTCTACACAAATGGTCACGAAAAGGTAAAAGAACCATACTGGGATGATAACCAACCTTCTTGGACTACCCCCATTGATTTTTGACCCACAACACGCCCTAAACCCAGTCCCACCCCCAAATCGTGGTCTATAGCACACCGATTTGGCCCAAAAATGCCCCGTTCTCGCGGATTCGCCCGTTTGTCACTCAAATAGCCATGAAATATTAAGCGTACCACACTGTATGATCCCCAACCTCCCTAGAAAGCCTCAGTCAATTTTCGGCCTATAGAACGCCCGGACCCTTGGCCCACACTCAAATCCATCAGCTATTGCACATCAATTTGGCCTAAAAATGCTCCGATCGTGTTGTTTCGCCCGTTTGTCCATCCAAATGGCCACAAAAAATTAAATAGACCACATTAGGACGATCCCTAACCTCTCTGGCAAGGCTCGATCAATTTTTAGACAACAGCATGCCCGTACCCTGAGCCCACACTCAAAACCGTAGGCTATAGCACACCGATTTATCCCATCAATGCCCCATTCGTGCCGTTGCGCCCGTTTGTCCACCCAAAGAGCCACAAAAAATTAAACGGAACACACTAGGATGATCCCCAACCTCCATGGCATGGCTCGACCATTTTTGGCCTACTACATGCCCGAACCCCGGGCCCACCCCAAAACCAAAGGCTATAGCACATTGATTTGGCCCAAAAATTCCCGTACATGTCGTTTCACCCATTTGTCCACTCAAATGGCCCCAAAATATTAAACGGATCACACTAGAACGATCCCCAACCTCTTCGGCATGCTCCAGTCAATTTTTGGCCCACAGCACGCCCAAAACTCGGGCCCACCCCCAAAATCATGGACTATAGCACATCGATTTGGCTAAAAAAATACCCCGTTTGTGCCTTTTCGCCCGTTTGTCCACCAAAATGGCCAAAACAAATTAAACGAACCACACTGAGACGATCCCCAACCTCCTGGAACGCTTTGGTAGATATTTTGCCCATAGTACACACCGACCCCTGGCCTACCCCTGAAACTGTGGGCTATAGCACACCGATTAGGCACGAAAATGCCCTGTTTGAGCCCATTTGCCCGTTTAACCCAAATAGCCATGAAAAATTAAACGAACAACACTAGGACGATGCCCAACCTCCCTGGAAAGCCCTAGTCGATTTTTGGCCCATAGAACGCCAAGCCCACGGGCCCACACCCTAAATTGTGGGTTATAGCACACCGACTTGGCCCGGAAATGCCCTATTCGAGCGATTTTGCCCATTTATCAACCCAAATGGCAACAAAAAATTAAACGGACCACACTGAGATGATCCCCAGCTTCCCTGGCACGCCTCGGTTGATTTTTGATCCACAACAAGCCCGAACCCTAAGAACACCCCCGAAATCGTGGGCTATAGGATACCGATATGGCCTGAAAATGCCTCATTAGCGCCGTTTCACCGTTTGTCCACCCAAATGGGCACAAAAAATTAAATGGATAACACTGGGATGATCCCCAAACTCCCTGGAATGCCCCGATCGATTTTTGGCCAACAGCATACCCGAACCCCAGGCCCACCACCAAAACCGTGGGTTATAGCACACCGATTTGGCCCAAAAATGCCTCGTTCACGTCGTTTCGCCTATTAGTCCACCCAAATAGCCACAAAAAATTAAACAGAGCACACTGGAATGATCCCAAACCTCCCTGTCGCACCCCGATCGATTTTCGATCGATAGCACGCTCGAACCCGGGCCCTCCCCCGAAACCATGGGCTATAGCATACCAATTTGGCCCTCAAATGCCCCATTCGCGCTGGTTCCCAATTTGTCTGCCCAAATTACCACAAAAAATTAAATGAACCACACTGGGATGATTCCCAACCTCCCTAGCACTCCTGATCCCCGGGCCTAGACCCGAAACAGTGGGCTATAGTTCACCAATTTGGCCCAAAAATGCCCTTGGCACGCCCCGATCGAGTTTTGGCCCACAACACACCCGTACCCCGGCCCCACCCCCAAAATTATGGGTTATAGCACACCGATTTGGCATGAAAATATCGTGTTCTTTTTATTTCGCCCATTTTTCCACCCAACTGACAACGAAAACTTAAATGGACCATACTGAGATGACCTCCAACCTCCCTAGCATGGATCCGTTGAATTTTGACCCACAAAACGCTTGGACCCAGAGCCCACCCCCAATACCATGGGTTTTAGCACACTAATTTGGCCCAAAAATGCCCCGTTCATGACGTTTCGCCTTTTTATTTTCCAAAATAGCCACAAAAAATTAAACAGACCACACAAGGATGATCCCCAACCTCCCTAGTATGCTTCGATCGATTTTTGGTTCACAGCACATCGGGACGCCGGGACCACCCCCTAAACTGTAGGCTATAGCACAACAATTTGGCTCAAAAATGCCCCGTTCGCATCGTTTTGACTGTTTGTCCTCCCAAATGGCCACGAAAAATTAAAAGGACCACACTGGGACGATCCCTAATATCCTTGGCATGTGCTGATTGAATTTTAGCCCGCAGCACACCCGGACCCCGATCCAACCTCAAAACCGTTGGCTATAGCACATCGATTTAGCCCGAAAAATCCCTGTTCGCGCCATTTTGCTCGTCTGTCCACCCAAATAGACCTAAGAAATTAAACGGACCACATTGGGATGATACCTAACTTCCTTGGCATGTCTCAGTCAATTTTTGGCCCACACCACATCCGGACTTCGGCCCCACCCCCGAAATCGTAGGCTATTGCACACCAATTTGGCCAGAAAATGCCCTGTTCATGCTGTTTTGCCCTTTTGTCCACCCAAATGGCCACGAAAAATTAAAAGAATCATACTAGGACGATTCCCAACATCCCTGGCACACTCTGATCAATTTTTTTCTCCTATCACATTCGGACCTTGGTCCACCCCTGAAATCATGGGCTATAGCATACCGATTCGGACCGACAACTCCCCATTCATGTCATTTCGACCGTTTGTCCACCCATATGGAGCCAAAAAATTAAATGAACCATACTAGGACGATCCCCAACCTTCCTAGCATACCCCGGTAGATTTTTGACCCACAGCATGCCTAGACCCCGGGCCCACCCCCAAAACCGTAGGCTATTGCACACTAATTTGGCCCAAAAATGCGCCGTTCGCGTTGTTTTGCTTGTTTGTCCACCCAAATACCCATAAAAAATTAAACGAACCACTCTGGGAAGATCCCCAAGCTTCCTGGCATTCCTCGGTCAATTTTTGGCATACAGCACGCCCAGATCCCGAGCCCACCCTTGAAATCATAGGCTACAACACACCGATTTAGCACGAAAATGTCCCATTCGTGCTGTTTCGCCCGTTTGTCCACCCAAATGGCCACAAAAAAATAAACGGACCACACTAGGTTGAACCCTAGCATCCCTGGCATGCCCGATCAATTTTTGGCCCCCAGCAAGCCCGGACCCCGGGCCGACCCCAAAAATCGTGGGTTATAGCATACCGATTTGGCCCAAAAGCTCTTCGTTCACGTAATTTCGCCCGTTTTCAACCAAAATAACCACAAGAAATTAAATAGACCACACCCGAATGATCCACAACCTCCCTGGCATGCCCCGGTTGATTTTTGGCACATAACACGCCCAGACCTCAGGCCCACCCCAAAACCGTGGGCTATAGCACACCGATTTCGCTCGAAAATGCCCCATTCGCGCCGTTTAGCCTGTTTGTCCACCCAAATGGCCATAAAAATTAAACGAACCACACTGAGATGATCCCCATACTCCCGAACATGCCTCGATCAATTATTGGCCCACAGGACGCACGGAACTAGGGCCCACCCTCAAAATCGTGGACTATAGCACACCGATTTGGCACGAAAATGCCCCGCCCGCACCGTTTTGCCCGTTTGTCCACCCAAATGGCCAAAAAATTTAAACGTACACACTGGGACGATTCCCTACTTCCGTAGCATGCCCCAATCGATTTTCATCGAACAGCACGCTCGGACCCTAGGCCCACCCCTAAAATCGTGGGCTATAGCACACCGATTTGGCCCAAAAATACCCCGTTCGCTCCGCTTCACCCTTTTGTCCAACGAAATAGCCGGGAAAAGTTAAGCAAACCATACTGGGATGATCCCCAACCTCCTTGGCATACCTCAGTTGATTTTTAGCCCATAGCACGCCTGGATCCCTGGCTGACCCCCAAAACCATGGTCTATAGCATACCGATTTGGCCCGAAAATGCCCCGTTCGCACCATTTCGCCCGTTTGTCCACCCAAATGGCCACGAAAAATTGAATGGTTTACATTGGGATGATCGCCAACCTTCCTGGTATGCCCCGATCTATTTTCAACCTAGAACATGCCTGAACCCCAATCCTACCCCCAAAACCGTGGGCTATATCACACCGATTTGGCCCAAAAATGCCCCGTTCGGTCTATTTTGCCTATTTGTCCACCCAAATGGCCAAGTAAAATTAAACAGACCATACTGGGATGAACCTTTACCCTCCTAGCACTTCTCGATTGATTTTCAGAACAAAGCACACCGAACCCCAAGACCACCCTTGAAACCATGTATATATATATAGCACACTGATTTAGCCCAAAAATGCCCTGCTCACACCATTTTACCTGTTTGTCCACCCAGATGGCCACAAAAAATTAAACCAACCATACTGGGATGATCCTCAACCTCCCTAACACACCCCAAACAATTTTCGGCCTACAGCACCCCCGAACCCCAGGCCCACCTCTAAAACTGTGGGATATAGCACACTAATTTGGCCCAAAAATGCCCCGTCCATGGCGTTTCGCTCGTTTGTCCACCCAACTGGCCACGACAAATTAAACTGACCATACTGGGATGATCCCAGACCTCCCTGGCACACATGGGTCAATTTTTGGCCCACAGCACACCTGTACCCCGGGCCCATCCCCGAAACTGTAGGCTATAGCTCACCGATTTGACCCAAAAATGCCTCGTTCGCCCCGTTTTACCCGTTTATCCACCCAAATGTCCATGAAAAACTAAACGGACCACACTGGAACGATCCCTAACCTCCCTGGCATGCCTCGATCAATTTTTGGCCCACAGCACGCCTGGACCCTTGGCCCACCCACAAAAATGTGGGCCATAGTACACCGATTTGGGTCGAAAACTCCCTATTTGCACTGTTTTGCCCGTTTGTCCACCCAAATGGCCATGAAAAATTAAATGAACAATACTGGGATGATACCCAACCTCCCTGGCATGCCCCAGTCGATATTTGGACTACAGCACACCCAGACCCCAAACACCCCCCCAAAATCGTGAGCTATAGCACATCGATTTGGCCCGAAAATACCCTGTTCGGGCCGTTTTGCCCGTCGTCCACCCAAATGTCCACTAAAAATTAAACGGACCACACTAGGATGATCCCCAACTTCCCTGGCATATCCTTGTCGATTTTTGGCCCACATCACGCCTGGACACCAGCCCACCCTTGAAACTGTGGGCTATAACACTCGATTTGGCCAGAAAATACCTGTTCGCACGGTTTTGCCCATTTGTCTACCCAAATGGCCACAAAAAATTAAACGGAACACACTAAAATGTCCTGATCCATTTTTGTCCCACAGTATGCCCAGACCCCGAGCCCACCCCTAAAATCGTGGTCTATAACAAACCGATTTGCCCAAAAATGCCCTTTTCGTGCCGTTTCGCCCGTTTGTCCTCCCAAATGACCATAAAAAATTAAATGGACCATACTGAGGCGATCCCCAACCTCTCTGGCATACCCTGGTTAATATTCGGCCCGCAACACGCACGAACCCCAATCCCACCCCTAAAACCGTGGGCTATAACACACCAATTTGGGCCAAAAATGCCCCGTTCATGCCTTTTCGCCTGTTTATCCACCCAAATGGCCATCAAAAATTAAACGGACCACAATGGGATGGTCCCAAACCTCCCTGGCACGCCCCGGTCAAGTTTTGACCCATAGCACACCAATTTAGCCCGAAATGCCCCGTTTGCGCCGTTTTGCTCGTTTGTCTACCCAAATGGCCACGAAAAAAATAAAATGACAACACTAAGATGATCCCCGACCTCCCTGGCACACCCTGGACAATCTTTGGCCCACAGCACACCCGTACCCCGGGCCCACCCCCAACACCAAGGGCTATAGAACATGAATTTAGCCCGAAAATGCCCCATTCAAGCTGGTTTACCCGTTTCTCCACTAAAATGTCCACGAAAAATTAAACGGACCACACTGGGATAATCCTTAACCTCCCTGGCATTCTTCAGTTGATTTTTGGCCCACAACACACCCGAACCCTGGGCCTACCCGCAAAACCGTGGGCTATAGCACACTGATTTGGCCTGAAAAGTCCCTATTCACATTGTTTTGCCCGTTTGTCCACCCAAATAGCCAAAAAAACTTTAACAGACCATACTGGGGAAATCTCCAACCTCCCTGGCACACCTCGGTTGATTTTTGGTCCACAGTACACCCCGAACCCCGAGCCCACCCCCAAAATTGTGGGCTATAGTACATCGATTTAGCCAAAAAATTCCATGTTCATGCTGTTTTGCCCGTTTGTCCACTCAAATGGCAACGAAAACTTAAACAGACCACACTGTGATGATCCCCAACATCCATTGCAGGCCCCGGTCAATTTTTGACCCACAGCACAGCCCCAAAACCGTGGGCTATAGCACACCGATTTGGCTCGAGAACTCTGGGTTCGTACCTTTTCGCCCGATTATCCTCCCAAATGGCCACAAAAAATTAAACGGACCACATTGGGATGATCCTAACATCCCTATCACTCTCCGATTGATTTTTGGCCACCAGCACGCCCGGACCTCAGGGCCACCCCCAAAACCGTAGTGTATAGCACACCAATTTGGCCCGAAAAATCACTGTTAGCGCCGTTTCGCTCGTTTATCCACTTAAATGGCCCGTAAAAATTTAACGGACCATAATGGGATGATCACCAACCTCACTGGTTCACCCTAGTCGATTTTTAACTCACAGCACACTCAGATCTCGGCCCACCCATAAAACCGTGGGCTATAGCACATTGATTTAGCCCGAAAATGCCCCATCCTCTCCGTTTTGCCTGTTTTCCACACAAATGGCCACAAAAAATTAAACGGACCATACTGTAATGATCCCCAACCTCCCTGTCATGCCTCGATTGATTTTCGGGTGACAACATGCCCAAAACCTGGACCTACCCTCGAAACCATAGGCTATAGCATATCGATTTGGCCCCAATATGCCACATTCGCGTCGTTTCCCTGTCGACCACCCAAATGGCCACAAAAATTTAATAGACCACACTGGGATGATTCCCAACCTCCCTGGAATATCCGGTCGATTTTTGGCCCACAACACGCCCGGACCCCAAACACACCCCCAAAATCGTGGGCTATAGTTCACCGATTTTGCCCTAAAATGCCACGTTCACTCCGTTTCGCCCGTTTGTCTTCCAAAATAGCCACAAAAAATTAAGTGGACCACACTGGGATGATCTCCAAATTCCCTGGCATGCTCAGGTCGATTTTTGGCCCACAACAATCCCAGACCCCGGGCCCACCCCTAAAACCGTTGACTATATCACACTGATTTGGCCTAAAAATGCTCGTTCTCTTTATTTCGCCCGTTTGTACACCCAATTGACAACGAAAGATTAAACGGATCATACTGGGATGATCCCCAACCTCCCTAGCACGCCCCGATCAATTTTCGGTCCACAACGCACCAATTTGTCCAAAGATTAAACGGACCACACTAGGATGATCCCCAACCTCCCTGGCATGCCCAAATCAATTTCTGGCCCACATCACACCGGGATGCCAGGCCCACCCCAAAACCGTAGGCTATAGCGCACCAATTTCGCTAAAAAATACATCGTTCTCACCGTTTTGCCTGTTTGTCCACCCAAATGGCTACGAAAAAGTAAAAGGACAACACTGGGATGGTACCCAACATCCCTGGCATGCGGCGATCGATTTTTGGTCCCCAGCATACTCAGACCCCGGGACTACCCCCCAAAACCGTGGTCTATAGCACACCTATTTGGCCCCAAAACTCCCCGTTCGCATCGTTTCACCCGTTCGTCCACCCAAATGGCCCCAATAAATTAATCAGACCACACAGGGACGATCCCCAACCTCCCTGGCACACCCCGGTCAATTTTTTGCCCACACCACGCCCGGACCGCAGGCCCAACCCCAAAACTGTAGGCTATAGCACACCGTTTTGGCACGAAAATGCCCCGTTCGCGCTGTTTTGCCTGTTTGTCCACCCAAATGGCCACGAAAAATTAAACGGACTACACTAAGACGATCCCTAATATCCCTGGCACCCCTCGATTAATTTTTGGCCCCAGAAAACTTGGAGCCCAGGCCCACCTCTGAAACGGTAGGCTATAGCACACCGATTTGGCCCGAAAACTCCCCGTTCGTGATATTTCGCCCGTTTGTCAACCCAAATGGCCACGAAAAATTAAAAGGATCACACTGGAATGATCCCCAATCTCCCTGGCACACCCCGATTGATTTTTTGACCCACAGCATGCCCGGACCCCGGCCCCACCCCAAAAACCATGGGCTATAGCACACCAATTTAGCCAAAAAATTCCCCATTCGCGCCCTGGTCGATTTTTAGCCCACAGCACGCCTGGACCCTGTGCCCACCCCTAAAACCATGGGCTATAGCGCATCGATTTAGCCAGAAAATGCCCCGTTCGCGCCGTTTCACCCGTTTGTCCACCCAAATGGCCACAAAAAATTAAACGGACCACACTAGGACAATCCCCAACCTCTCTGGCATGCCCAAATCGATATTTGGCCCACAGGACGCCCGGATCCAGGCCCACCTCTAAAATCTTGGGCTATAGCATACTGATTTGGGTCGAAAATGCTTTGTTCACGTCGTTTCGCCTGTTTGTCCACCCAAATAGCCACGAAAAATTAAACGGACCACAATGGGACGATCCCCGATCTCCTTGGCACACCCCAGTTAATTTTTGACCCACAGCATACCCGAACCTCGGCCCCACCCCCAAAACCGTTGGCTATAGTACATCGATTTACCCCAAAAATGCCCTTTTCACACAGTTTCGCCCCTTTGTCAATCCAAATGGCCACAAAAAATTAAACAGACCAGACTGGGATGATCCCAACCTCCCTAGCACTCCAGGATCCTAGGTCCACCTCTAAAATCGTGATCTATAGCGCACCAATTTGGCTCGAAAATGCCCCGTTCGCTTCGTTTCGCCCGTTTATCCACCCAAATAGCCATGAAAAATTAACCGAATCACAATGAGATAATCCCCAACCTCCCTGGCATGCCTCAATTAATTTTTAGCCTACAGCTCGCCCGGACCCCGAGCCCACCCCCAAAACCGTGGGCTATAGCGCACCAATTTGGCCCAAAAATGCCCCATTCGTGTTGTTTCATCTGATTTGTCCACCCAAATGGCCATGAAAAATTAAACGGACCATACTGGGATGATCCCCAACCTCCCTAGCATGACTCGGTTGATTTTCAGCCCACGAAAAACCCGAACCCCGAGCCTAACCCTAAAACCGTGGGCTATAGCTCACAAATTTTGCCCGAAAATGCCCCGTTCATGCCGTTTTGCCCATTTTTCTACCCAAATGGCAACAAAAAATTGAACAGACTGCATTGGGACGATCCCTAACCTCCCTAGCAGGCCTCGATTGATTTTTGTCCAACAACATGCCTGAACCCCAAGCCCACCCCCAAAATAGTGGGCTATAGCACACCAATTTGGCTAAAAAACTCTACGTTTGCGCCTTTTTTGGCCCACAGCCCTCTGGGACGCCAGTCCTACCCTTCAAAACGTGGGCTGTAGCATATCAATTTGGCTCAAAAATACCCCATTCGCGCCGTTTTGCCTGTTTATCCACCCAAATAGCCCTGAAAAGTTAAACGGACCACACTAGGATGATTCCCAACCTCCCTAGCATGCCCCGATCGATTTTTGGCCCACACCACTCCTTGACCCCGGGCCCACCCCCCAAAACGTAGGCTATAGCACACCGATTTAGCCCGAAAATTCCCCGTTCGTGCTGTTTCGCCCGTTTGTCCACCCAAATGGCCATGAAAAACTAAACGGACCACACCGAGATGATCCCCAATATCCCTGGCAAGCCCCAATCATTTTTTGGCCCCCAGCACACCCGGATCCCAGGACCACCCCTAAAACCATGGGCAATAGCACACTGATTTGCCCCAAAAATTCCCCATTCCCACCGTTTCACTCATTTGTCCACCCATATGGCCCCAAAAAATTAAACGGACCATTCTGGGATGATCCCTAATCTCCCTGGCATGCCCCATTCGATTTTTGGCCCATAGCATGCTTGAACCCGAAGACCACCCCTAAAACTGTGGGCTACAACACACCAATTTGGCCCAAAATAGGCTACGACACACTGGTGTTTCTCCTATTTGTTTACCCAAATGGCAAGAAAAAATTAAACAGAACGCACTAGGACGATCTCCAACCTCCCTGGCATGCTCTGGTCGATTTTTTGCTAACACCACACCCTGACCCCGATCCCACCCCCAAAACCGTGGCTATAGCACATAGATTTGCCCCGAAAATGCCCCGTTCAGGCTGTTTCGCCCGATTGTCCACCCAAACGGCCACGAAAAATTAAGAAGACCACATTGGGATGATCCCCAACCTCCCTGGCACACTCCGATTAATTTTTTGCCCACAGCATGCCCAGACCCCGAGCACACCCCCAAAACCGTGAGCTATAGCACACCGATTTGGTACGAAAAAATGCCCAATTCTCATCATTTCACCCGTTTGTCCACCAAAATGGGCACGAAAAATTAAACGGACCACACTAGGACGATTCCCAACCTCCATGGCATGCCCAAATCAATTTCTAGCCCACATCAAATCGGGATGCCAGGCGTACCCCAAAACCGTGGGCTATAGCGCATCGATTTTGCTCAAAAATCCATCGTTCACGCCGTTTTGCCTGTTTTGTCCACCCAAATGGCCACTAAAAAGTAAAAGGACAACACTGGGATGGTCCCCAACATCCCTGGCATGCGCCGATCGATTTTTGGTCCCCAACATACTTGGACCCCGGCCTACCCCCGAAACCGTGGTCTATAGCACACCTATTTGGCCCCAAAACTCCCCGTTCGCGTTGTTTTGCCCGTTCGTCCACCCAAATGGCCCTAATAAATTAATCAGACCACACAGGGATGATCCTCAACCTCCTTGGCACACCCCGATCAATTTTTTGCCCACACCACGCCTGGACCGCAGGCCCAACCCCAAAACCGTAGGCTATAGCACACCGATTTGGCACGAAAATGCCCCGTTCGCGCTGTTTTGCCTGTTTGTCCACCCAAATGGCCACGAAAAATTAAACGGACCACACTGAGACGATTCCTTATATCCCTGGCATGCCTCGATAAATTTTTGGCCTCAGCAAACCTGGAGCCCAGGCCCATCTCTGAAACGGTAGGCTATAGCACACCGATTTTGCCCGAAAACTCCCCGTTCGTGACATTTCGCCCGTTTGTCCACAAAAATGGCCATAAAAAATCAAACGGATCACACTGGGATGATCCCCAATCTCCCTGGCACACCCCGATTGATTTTTTGACCCACAGCATGCCCGGACCCTGGCCCCACCCCCAAAACCATGGGCAATAGCACACCAATTTAGCCAAAAAATTCCCCATTCACGCCCTGGTCGATTTTCAGCCCACAGCACGACTGGACCCTGTTCCCACCACCAAAACTGTGGGCTATAGCGCACCGATTTGGCCAGAAAATGCCCCGTTCGCGCCGTTTCAACCGTTTGTTCACCCAAATGGCCATAAAAAATTAAACGGACCACACTAGGACAATCCCCAACCTCTCTGGCATGCCCAAATCGATATTCGGCCCACAGGACGCCCGGATCCAGGACCACCTCTAAAATCTTGGGCTATAGCATACTGATTTGGCTCGAAAATGCTTTGTTCATGTCGTTTCGCCTGTTTGTCCACCCAAATAGCCACGAAAATTTAAACAGACCACAATGGGACGATCCATGATCTCCTTGGCACACCCCAGTTAATTTTTGACCCACAGCATACCCGGACCTCGGCCTCACCCCCAAAACCGTTGGCTATAGCACATCGATTTAGCCCAAAAATGCCCCGTTCACGCAGTTTCGCCCCTTTGTCAACCCAAATGGCCACAAAAAATTAAACAGACCATAATGGGATGATCCCCAACCTCCCTGGCACTCCAGGATCCTAGGCCCACCTCTAAAATCATGAGCTATAGCGCACCAATTTGGCCCGAAAATGCCCCGTTCGCTTCGTTTCGCCCGTTTGTCCACCCAAATAGCCATGAAAAATTAACCAAATCACAATGAGATGATCCCCAACCTCCCTGACATGGCTCAATTAATTTTCAGCCTACAGCACGCCCGGACCCCGAGCCCACCCCCAAAGCTGTGGGCTATAGCGCACCGATTTGGCCCGAAAATGCCCCATTCGTGTTGTTTCATCCGATTTTTCCACCAAAATGGCCATGAAAAATTAAACGGACCATACTGGGATGATCCCCAACCTCCCTGGCATGCCTCGGTTGATTTTCGGCCCACAAAAAACTCAGACCCTGAGCCTAACCCTAAAACCGTGGGCTATAGCACACAAATTTTGCCCGAAAATGCCCCGTTCATGCCGTTTCGCCCGTTTTTCTACCCAAATGGCCACAAAAAATTTAATCGACTGCACTGGGACGATCCCTAACCTCCTTAGCAGGCGCAGATTGATTTTTGTCCCACAACACGCCTGAACCCCAAGCCCACCCCCAAAATAATGGGCTGTAGCACACCAATTTAGCTCAAAAACTCTACTTTCGCGCCTTTCTCGGCCCACAGACCGCTGGGACGCCGGTCCTACCCTTCAAAACGTGGGTTGTAGCATATCAATTTGGCTCTAAAATACCCCATTCGCGCCGTTTTGCCTGTTTATCCACCCAAATATCCCCAAAAAGTTAAACGGACCACACTGGGATGATTCCCAGCCTCCCTGGCATGCCCCGATAAATTTTTGCCCCACACCACTCCTTGACCCCAGGCCCACCCTCAAAACGTAGGCTATAGCACACCGATTTAGCCCGAAAATTCCCCGTTCGTGCTGTTTCATCCGTTTGTCCACCCAAATGGCCATGAAAAACTAAACGGACCACACCGAGATGATCCCCAATATCCCGGGCACGCCCCAATCATTTTTTGGTCCCTAGCACACTCGGATCCCAGGACCACCCCTGAAACCATGGGCTATAGCACACTAATTTGCCCCAAAAATTCCCCATTCCCACCGTTTCGCTCGTTTGTCCACCCATATGGCCCCAAAAAATTAAATGGACCATACTGGGACGATCCCTAATCTCCCTGGCATGCCCCATTCAATTTTCGGCCCATAGCATGCCTGAACCCGAAGACCACCCCCAAAACCATGGGCTACAACACACCGATTTGGCCCAAAATAGGCTATGACACACTGGTGTTTATCCCATTTGTTCACCCAAATGGCAAAGAAAAATTAGACATAACGCACTAGGACGATCTCCAACCTCCCTGGCATGCCCTGGTCAATTTTTTGCTAACACCACACCCTGACCCCGATCCCACCCCCGAAACCGTGGCTATAGCACATAGATTTGCCTCGAAAATGCTTCGTTTAGGCTGTTTCGCCCGTTTGTCCACCCAAATGGCCACGAAAAATTAAGAAGATCACATTGGGATGATCCCCAACCTCCCTAGCACGCCCTGATCAATTTTTTACCCACAGCATGCCCAGACCCCGAGCACACCCCCAAAACCGTGGGCTATAGCACACCGATTTGGTACAAAAAATGCCCCTTTCTCATCATTTCACCCGTTTGTCCATCGAAATGGGCACGAAAAATTAAACGGACCATACTTGGACGATCCCCAACCTCCCTGGCATGCCCAAATCAATTTCTATCCCACATCACATCGGGATGCCAGGCCCACCCCAAAACCCTGGGCTATAGCGCACCGATTTCGCTCAAAAATCCATCCTTCACGTCGTTTTTCCTGTTTGTCCACCTAAATGGCCACGAAAAAGTAAAAGGACAAAACTGGGATGGTCCCCAACATCCCTGGCATGCGCCGATCGATTTTTGGTCCCCAGCATACTCGAAACCCGCGCCTACCCCCGAAACCGTGGTCTATAGCAGACCTATTTGGCCCCAAAACTCCCCGTTTGCGTTGTTTCGCCCGTTCGTCCACCCAAATAGCCCCAATAAATTAATCAGACCACATAGGGATGATGCCCAACCTCCCTGGCACTCCCCGATCAATTTTTTGCCCACACCACGCCCGAACCGCGGGCCCAACCCCAAAACCGTAGGCTATAACACACCGATTTGGCAAGAAAATGCCCCGTTCGCGCTGTTTTGCCTGTTTCTCCACCTAAATGGCCACAAAAAATTAAACGGACCATACTGAGACGATCCCTAATATCCCTGGCATGCCTCGATTAATTTTTGGCCCCAGCAAACTTGGAGCCTAGGCCCACCTCTGAAACGGTAGGCTATAGCACATCGATTTGGCCCGAAAACTCCCCGTTCGTGATATTTTGCCCGTTTGTCCACCCAAATGGCCACGAAAAATTAAAAGGATCACACTGGAATGATCCCTAATCTCCCTGGCATACCCCGATTGATATTTTGACCCATAGCATGCCCGGACCCCGGCCCCACCCCCAAAATCATGGGCTATAGCATACCAATTTAGCCAAAAAATTCCCTATGCGTGCCCTGGTCGATTTTCAGCCCACAGCACGCCTGGACCCTATGCCCACTACCAAAACCGTGTTCTATAGCGCACCAATTTGGCCAGAAAATGCCCCGTTCGAGCTGTTTCAACCGTTTGTCCACCCAAATGGCCACAAAAAATTAAACGGACCACACTAGGACAATCCCCAACCTCTCTTGCATGCCCAAATCGATATTCGGCCCATAGGATGCCCGAATCCAGGCCCACCTCTAAAATCTTGGGCTATAGCATACTGATTTGGCTCGAAAATGCTTTGTTCACGTCGTTTCGCCTGTTTGTCCACCCAAATAGCCACAAAATATTAAACGGACCACAATGGGACGATCCTCGATCTCCTTGGCACACCCCAGTTAATTTTTGACCCACAGCATACCCGGACCTCGGCCCCACCCCCAAAACCGTTAGCTATAGCACATCGATTTAGCCCAAAAATGCCCCGTTCATGCAGTTTCGCCCCTTTGTCAACCCAAATGGCCACAAAAAATTAAACAGACCATACTGGGATGATCCCCAACCTCCTGAGAACTCCTGGATCCCAGGACCACCTCTAAAATTGTGAGCTATTGCGCACCAATTTGGCCCGAGAATACCCCGTTCGCTTCGTTTCGCCCGTTTGTCCACCCAAATAGTCATGAAAATTAACCGAATCACAATGAGATGATCCCCAACCTCCCTAGCATGCCTCAATTAATTTTCAGCCTATAGCACACCCGGACCCCGAGCCCACCCCCAAAACCGTGGGCTATAGCGCACCGATTTGGCCCGAAAATGCCCCATTCGTGTTGTTTCATCCGATTTGTCCACCCAAATGGCCATGAAAAATTAAACGGACCATATTGGGATGATCCCCAACCTCCCTGGCATTCCACGGTTGATTTTTGGCCCACAAAAATCCCGAACCCCGAGCCTAACCCTAAAACCGTGGGCTATAGCACACAAATTTTGCTCGAAAATGCCCTGTTCATACCGTTTCGCCCGTTTTTCTACCCAAATGGCCATAAAAAATTAAACCGACTGCACTGGGACGATCCCTAACCTCCCTAGCAGGCCCCGATTGATTTTTGTCCCACAACACGCCTGAACCCCAAGCCCACCCCCAAAATAATGGGCTGTAGCACACCAATTTTGCTAAAAAACTCTACGTTCGCACCTTTTTCGGCCCACAGACTGCTGGGACGCCGGTCCTACCCTTCAAAATGTGGGTTGTAGCACATCAATTTGGCTCAAAAATACCCCATTCACGCCGTCTTGCCTGTTTATCCACCCAAATATCCCCGAAAAGTTAAACGGACCACACTGGGATGATTCCCAGCCTCCCTGGCATGCCCCGATCGATTTTTGGCCCACACCACTCCTTGACCCTGGGCCCACCCCCAAACCGTAGGCTATAGCACACCGATTTAGCCCGAAAATTCCCCGTTCGTGCTGTTTCGCCCGTTTGTCCACCCAAATGGCCATGAAAAACTAAACGGACCACACTGAGATGATCCCTAATATCCCTGGCATGCCCCAATCATTTTTTAGCCCCTAGCACACCCGGATCCGAGGCCCACCCCTAAAACCATGGGCTATAGCACACTGATTTGCCCTAAAAATTCCCCATTCCCACCGTTTAGCTCATTTGTCCACCCATATGGCCCCGAAAAATTAAATGGACCATACTGTGACTATCCCTAATCTCCCTGGCATGCCCCATTCAATTTTCGGGCCATAGCACGCCTGAACCCGAAGACCACCCCCAAAACCGTGGGCTACAACACACCGTTTGGCCCAAAATAGCCTACGACACACTGGTGTTTCTCCCATTTGTTCACCCAAATGGCAACAAAAAATTAAACGAAATGCACTAGGACGATCTCCAACCTCCCTGGCATGCCCTGGTCGATTTTTTCCTAACACCACACCCTGACCCCGATCCCACCCCCGAAACCGTGGCTATAGCACATAGATTTTCCCTGAAAATGCCCCGTTCAGGTTGTTTAGCCCGTTTGTCCACCCAAATGGCCACGAAAAATTAAGAATACCACATTGGGATGATCTCCAACCTCCCTGGCACGCCCCGATCAATTTTTTGCCCACAGCATGCCCAGACCCCGAGCACACCCCCAAAACCGTGAGCTATAACACACTGATTTGGTACGAAAAAATGCCCCATTCTTATCATTTCACCCGTTTGTCCACCGAAATGGGCATGAAAAATTAAACGGACCACACTGGGACAATACCTATCCTCCATGGCATGCCTCGATCGATATTCGGCCCATAGCACATTCGGACCCAGGGTCCACCCCTGAAATCTCTAGCTATAGCACACCGATTTGGCCGAAAAATGCTCCGTTCGCGCTATTTTGCCCGTTTGTCCACCCTAATGGCCACGAAAAATTAAACGGACCACACTAGGACGATCCCCAATCTCCCTGGAATGCCTCGGTTGATTTTTGACCAACAAAACGCCTGGACCCCAGCCCCACCCCAAAAATCGTGGGATATAGCACACTTATTAAGCCGAAAAATGCCCCATTCGCGTCGTTTTGCCCACGAAAAATTAAATGAATCACACTGGGACAATCCCCAACTTTCCTAACATGCCCGGGTCGATATTCGACATACAGTACGCCCATACCCCGGGCCAAGCTCTAAAACCATGGGCTATAGCATTTCGGTTTGGCCCAAAAATGCCCCGTTCGCTATGTTTTGCCCGTTTGCAAACCCACATAGCTACAAAAAATTAAACTGACTACACTGGGATGATCCACGACCTCCCTGGCATGCCTTGGTCGATTTTAGGCCCACAACATGCCTGGACCTCGGGTCCAACCCCAAAACCGTGTGCTATAGCATATCGATTTGGCTCGAAAACTCCCCATTTGCACCGTTTTGCCCGTTTATCCACCTAATTGGCCGCAGAAAATTAAACGAACCACACTAGGACGATCCCAAAACTCCTTCGCACGCCGCGGTCGATTTTTAGCTAATAAAACGACCCGAACCCTGGGCCCACCCCTAAAATCGTGGGTTATAGCACACTGATTTAGCCTTAAAAAGCCTGGTTTGCGTCATTTTACCCGTTTATCCACCCAAATGGCCACGAAAAATTAAAAGTACTACACTGGGATGATCACCAACCTCCCTGGCATGCCCCGATCGAATTTTGGTCCCCAGTAACCTAGACCCTGGGCCCACCCCCAAAATCGTGGGGTATAGCACACTAATTTGGCCCGTAAACTCCCCGTTTGTGTCATTTCATTGTTTGTCCGCCCAAATGGCCCCAAAAAATTAAACGTACCACATTGGAACAATCACCAACCTCCCTGGCATGCCCCAGTTGATTATTAACCTATAGCACGCCCGAACCCTGGCCCACCCCCAAAATCGTGGGCTACAGCACACCGATTAGGCCTGACAATGCCCCATTCAACCTATTTTGCCTGTTTGTCCATCCAAATAGCCAGAAAATATTAAACAAACTACACTGGGATGATCCCCAACCAAAACCATGGGTTATAGCACACCGATTTAGCTCAAAAATGCTCCATTCACTCCATTTCGCATGTTTGTTCACCCAAATGGCTACAAAAATTTGAATGAACCACATTGGGATGATCCTCAACCCCCCTGTCATACCCCGGTCAATTTTTGGCCTACAGCATGCCTGGACCCCGATCCCACCCCCAAAATCGTGGGCTATATCACACCGATTTGGCACAAAAATGCCCCGTTCATGCTATTTCGCCCGTTTGTCCACCTAAATGGCCAATAAAAATTAAACGAACCATACTGAGATGCACCTCTACCTCCCTGGCATTCTCCAATCAATTTTCTGACCACATCATGCTGGACCTCAAGCCCACCCCCGATACCGTGGCCTATAACAACCGATTTAGCTGTAAAATGCCCCGTTCGTGCTGTTTCACCCGTTTGTCCACCCAAATGTCCATGAAAAATTAAAAGGACCACACTAGGACAATTCGAAACATCCCAAGCATACCTCAATCGAATTTTGGCCCACAGCACAGTCGAACCCTGGGCCCACCTCTAAAATCGTGGACTATAGAACAATAATTTGGCTCGAAAACACCCTATTCGTGCCGTATCGCCCCTTTGTCCACCCAAACAGCCACAAAAGATTAAACGGACCATACTGGGATGATCTCAAACTTCCCTGACATTCCCTGGTTGATTTTCGAACCACAGCACCCCTGGACCCTGAGGCCACCCCCAAAATTGTGGGCTATAGCACATCGATTTGGCTAAAGAATTCCCCGTTCATGCGGTTTTGCCTTTGTCCAGCCAAATGGCCACTATTAATTAAACGGACCATACTGGGATGATCCCCAACTTCCCTGGCACATCCCTGTCGATTTTTGGCCCACAGCACGCCCGGACCCCAGGCTCACCCCCGAAATCGTGGGTTATAGCACATGATTTTCCCCGAAAATGCCCCATTTGCGTGGTTTTGCCCGTTTGTCCACCCAAATGGCAACGAAAAATTAAACGGACCACACTGGGATGGATCCACAACCTCCTTGGCATGCCCCAGTCAATTTTTGGCATACAACACACCCGAACCCTGAGCCCTCCCTGAAAACTGTAGGCTATAGCCCTCCCTAAAATTTTTAGCTGTAGCACATCGATTTATCTCGAAAATGCCCCATTCGTGTTGTTTTGCCTGTTTGTCCAACCAAATGGCCACAAAAAATAAAACAGACCATACTGTGATGATTTCCAACCTCCCTGGCAGGCCCCGATTAATTTTTGGCCCATAGCACGCCCAAACCCTGATCCCATCCCTAAAACCGTGGGAGATAGCACACCGATTTGGCCAAAAAATTTGGGTTCGCACATTTTTGCCTTTTTGTCCTCCCAAATGGTCACAAAAAATTAAAAGAACCACACTGGGATGATCCCCAACATCCCTGGCATGCCTCGATCTATTTTTTGGCACCCAGTACACCAATACTCGAGTCCCATCCCTAAAACCATCGGGTATAGAAAATCGATTTAGCCCAAAAACTCCCCGTTCATGCTGTTTTACCCGTTTGTCCACCCAAATAGCCCAGAAAAATTAAACGAACCATACTGGGACGATCAACAACCTCTCTGGAATGCCCCGATTGATTTTAAACCCACAGAACGCCCGGACCCCAGCCACCCCTAAACAATGGGCTGCAGCACACAGATTTAGCTCAAAAATGCCTCATTCGCGCCGTTTCTCCTATTTTCCCACCCAAATGGCCATAAAAAATTAAACAGACCACACTGCGATGATCCCCAACCTCCCTGGAAAACCCCAGTCAATTTTTGGCCCACAGCACACCCGAACCCCGGGACCACTCCCAAAACCGTGGGCTATAGAAAATCGATTTGGCCTGAAAATGCCCCGTTCTCGTTATTTTGCCCATTTATCCACCCAATTAGCAACAAAAAATAAAATGTATCACAGTTGAATCATCCCCAATATCGTAAGTTATAGCACAACGATTTGGCCTAAAAATGCCCTGTTCGTGCCGTTTCGCCTGTTTGTCTTCCCAAGTAGCCACGAAAAATTTAAAAGACCACACTAGGATGATCCCCAACCTCCCTGGCATGCCTAGATTGAGTTTTGGCTTAAAATACACTGGGATACTGGGCCCACCCTCAAAACAGTGGGCTATAGCACACCGATTTGGCTCAAAAATGCCCCGTTTGCGCCGTTTAGCCTATTTGTCAACCCAAATGGCCACAAAAAATTAAAAGGACCACACTGGAATGATCCCCAACATCCCTGGCATGCGCCAATTGATTTTTGGCACCTATCACTCTCGGACCCTTGGCCCACCCCCGAAACTGTAGGCTATAGCACACCAATTTAGCACGAAAACTCCCCGTTTGCGTCGTTTTGCTAGTTTGTCCACCTAAATGGCCCCAAAAAATGAAACGAACCAAACTGGGATGATCCCCAAACTCCTTGGCATGCCCCAGTCGATGTTTGGTTTAGAGCACGCTCTAACCCCAAGCCAACCCTATAAACCATGGGCTATAGCACACCGATTTGGCCAGAAAATGCCTCTTTGTTTCGTTTCGCCCGTTTGTCCACCCAAATGGCCGCGAAAAACTAATGAACCCAACTGGGACGATCCCTAACCTCCCTGGCATGACCCGATTAATTTTTAACCCACATCATGCCGGAACCCCGGTCCCACCCCCAAAATTGTGGGCTATAGCATACCAATTTAGCACGAAAATGCCTTGTTCACGCCGTTTTGCCTGTTTGTCCACCCAAATGGTCACGAAAAATTAAACGGACTACACTGGGATGATCCCCAACCTCCCTAGCATGGCTTAGTCGATTTTTGACCCACGGCATGGTTGGACCCCAGGCCCACCCCCAAAACTATGGGCTATAACACACTAATTTAGCCCGGAAAATGCCCCATTCGCGCCGTTTCATTCGTTTGTCCACTCAAATTGCCACAAAAAATTAAACTGACAACACTGGGATGATCCTAATCTCCCTGGCAAGCCCTGGTTGATTTTTATGCATAGAACACCCGGACCCCGAGCCCACCCCCAAAACCGTGGGCTATAGCACATCCATTTGGCCCAAAAATGCCTTTTTCGCGTCGTTTTACCCGTTTGTCCAACCAAATATCCATGAAAAATAAAAAAGAACATACTGATACGATCCCCAACCTCCCTGGCATGCCCCGGTCAATTTTTGGCTCACAACACGACCGGACCTTCGGCTCACTCCCGAGACCGTGGGCTATAGCACACCGATTTGGCCTGAAAACTCTCCATTCGCACTATTTTGCCCGTTTATCCACCCAAATGGCCGCACTGGAATGATCCCTAACCTCCTTAGCATACCCCAATCAATTTTTCGCCTATTATACACCCCGAACCCTGAGCCCACCCCCAAAATTGTCGGCTATAGCACATCAAATTAAGTCGAAAATGCCCCATTCGCACTGTTTTGCCCGTATGTCCAACCAAATAGCCATAAAAAATTAAACGGACCACACTGTGATGATCCTAACCTCCATGGTAGGCCCCGATCAATTTTTAGCCTATAGCACGCCTGAATCCCGATCCCACCCCTAAAATCGTGGGCTATAGCACACCGATTTGGCCAAAAAACTTCGAGTTCGTGCATTTTCACCTATTTATCCTCCTAAATGGCCACAAAATATTAAACGAACCATACTGGGATGATCCCCAACATCCCTGGCACGCCTCGATCTAGTTTTTGCCCCCAGTATACCCTAAACCCGAGCCCATCCCCGAAATCATGGGGTATAGCACACCGATTTAGCCCATAAACTCCCCGTTCGTGCCATTTCACCCGTTTGTCCCCCCAAATTGCCTCAAAAAATTAAACGGACCACACTGGGACAACCAACAACCTCCCTGGCATGCCTCTATTGATTTTCAACCCACAGAATGCACGGACCCCGGTCCACCCTAAAATAATGGTCACGAAAAATTAAACGGACCACACTAGGATTATCCCCAACCTCCTTATCACACCTTGGTCAATTTTTGACCGATAAAATGCTTGAACCCCGGGCCCACGCCCGAAACCATGGGCTATAGCACACCGATTTGTCCTGAAAATGCCCCATTCGTGCTGTTTCCCCGTTTGTCCACCCAAATGGCCACGAAAAATTAAACGGACCACACTGCAATGATCCTCTACCTCCCTGGCACACCCCGATCAATTTCTGGCCCACAGCACGCCCGGACCCCGAGACCACCACCAAAATCATGGGCTATAAAACACCGATTTGGCCCAAAAATGCCCCGTTCTCATCCTTTATCCCGTTTGTCCACCCAATTGATAACGAAAAATTAAACGGACCATAGTGAGATGATCCCCAACTACCCTTGCATGCCCCAGTCAATTTTCTTTCTACAACACCCTTGGACCCCAAGCCCACCCCCAATACCGTGGGTTATAGCACATCGATTTGGCTTAAAAATGCCCTGTTAGTGCCATTTTGCCTGTTTGTATTCCCAAATAGCAACGAAAAATTAAACGGACCACACTAGGACGATATCCAACCTCCCTGGCATGCCACAATCGAGTTTTATCCCACAGCACGCCGGGACGCTGAGCCCACCCCCAAATAGAGGGCTATAGCACATCGATTTGGCTCGAAAATGCTCCGTTTGCGCCGTTTCGCCTATTTGTCCACCCAAATGGCCACAAAAAATTACATGGACCACATTGGGATAATTCCCAACATCCCTGGCATACCCCGATAGACTTTTAACCCCCAGCACTCTCAGACCCCGGGCTCAACCCCAAAACCGTAGGCTATAGCACACCAATTTGGCCCGAAAACTCCCCATTTGTGCCGTTTTGCTCATTTGTCTACCAAAATGGCCCTGAAAAATTAAACAGACCATACTGGGATGATCCCCAACATCCCTGGTATGCCCTGATCAATTTTTACCCCCAGCATACATGGACCGCCATCGATTTGGCCTAAAAACTCCTCGTTCATGCCGTTTCGCCCGTTTGTCCACCCATATGGCCCCGAAAATTAAACGAACCACACTGGGATAATCCACAACCTCCCTGGCATACACCGGTCAATTTTTGGCCCACAGCACGCCTGGACCCCGGGCTCACCTCCATAACCGTGGGAACACACTAATTTAGCCTGAAAATGCCCTGTTCGCATCGTTTTTAACATTTGTCCACCCAAATGGCAACCAAAAATTAAACAGACCACATTAGGATGATCCCCAACCTCCCTAGCATGCTCTGGTTGATTTTTGGCAGACAGCACACCTTAATCCCGGGCCCACCCCAAAAACCGTAGGACATAGCACATGGATTTTGCTTGAAAATGCCCCATTCATGCTGTGTCGCCCGTTTATCCACACAAATGACCAAAAAAAATTAAACAGACCACACTGGAATGATCCCTAATCTCCCTGGCATGCCCTATTCGATTTTCATCCCACAGCACGCCTGGACCCCGGGCCCACCCCCAAAACCGTAGGCTATAGCACACCGATTTAGCACGTAAATGCCCTGTTCTCGTCGTTTAGCCCGTTAGTCTACCTAAATGGCCAAGAAAAAATAAACGGACCACAATGGGATAATCCCAAAGCACCCTGGTATGCCCCAATAGATATTTCGCCCACAACATGCCCGGACCCCAGGTCCAACCCTGAAATCTTGGGCCATAGCACACCGATTTGGCCAGAAAAAGATTCGTTCGCGCCATTTTGCCCTTTTGTCCAACCAAATAGCCACGAAAAATTAAATGGACCACACTGGGACGATCCCTAATATCCTTGGCATGCCCCGATCAATTTTTGACGTACAGCACGCCCAGACCCCGGCCCCACCCCCAAAACTTTGTGCATAGCACACTGATTTAGCCTAAAAATGCCCCATTCACGTCGTTTTGCCCGTTTGTCAACACAAATGGCCACGAAAAATTAAAAGGATCACACTGGAATGATCCCTAATCTCCCGGGCAAGCAATAGTCAATTTTTATCCCACATCACACTTGGACCTCGGCCACCCCCAAAATTATGGGCTATAGCATACCGATTTGGCCCTAAAATTCCCCGTTCGCACCATTTTGCTCATTTATCCACCCAAATGGCTACAAAAAATTGAACCGAACCATACTGGGATGATCCCCAACCTCCCTAGCACGCCTCAGTCCATTTTCAGCCCAATAACCACCCGAATCTTGGGCCCACCCCCAAAATCGCGGGCTAAAACACACCAATTTGGCCCAAAAATGCCCCGTTCGCACCGTTTTCACCCGTTTGTCCACCCAAATGGCCATGAAAAATTAAACGAACCATAATGGGATGATCCCCAACCACCTTGGCATGCCCCAGTTGATATTAGGACCATAGCACCCCCGGAACCCGAGCCTACCCCTAAAGTCGTGGGCTATAGCACACCGATTTTACCCAAAAATGCCTCGCTCATGTTGTTTTACCTATTTGTCTACCCAAATGGCCATGAAATATTAGACGGACCACACTGGAAAGAACCCTAACCACCTTTTTACTCCTCGATCAATTTTTGTCCTACAGCATACCCGGACCCCGGGCTCACCCCCAAAAACGTGGGATATAGCACACCGAATTCGCCTGAAAACGCTCTGTTTGTGCGTTTCGCCCGTTTGTCCACCTAAACAGCCATGAAAATTTAAAGGACCATATTAGGATGATCCCCAACCTCCCTGGCACACCTCGATCGATTTTTAGCCCTTGGCACGCCCGAACCCCTGGCCCACCCCCAAAACCGTAGGCTATAGCGCGCCGATTTGGCCCAAAAATGCTTCGATCACACTGTTTCACCAATTTCTCCACTCAAATGGCCACAAAAAATTAAATGGACCACACTGAAATAATCCCCAACCTCACTGGCATGCCTCGATTGATTTTAAGCCCGCAGCCCGCCCGAACCCCTGGCCCACCCCCAAAACCGTGGGCTATAGCACACTAATTTGGTTCAAAAATGCCCCATTACGCTGTTTCGCGCGTTTATCCACCCAAATAGCCACAAAAAATTAAATGGACCACACTAGGATGATCGCAAACCTTCCTGGCATGCCTTGGTCGATTTTAGGCCTACAGCATACCCGAACCCCTGGCTCACCCCCAAAACATTGGGCTATATCACATCGATTTGGCCCGAAAATGCCTTATTCGCGCCGTTTTGCAGGTTTGTCCACCCAAATGGCCACGAAAAATTAAACGAACCATACTGGGATGATCCCCAACCTCCCTAGCATGCCTCAGTCAATTTTTTGCCCATAGTATGCCTGGACCTCGGGTCCACCCCCAAACCGTGGGCTATAGCACACTAATTTGGCCCGAAAATGCCCTGTTTGTGTCGTTTGACCCATTTGTACACCCAAATGGCGATAAAATATTAAATGGACTACACTGAGATGATCCCCAACCTCCCTGGCATGCCCCAATCGATTTACGGCCCACCAAACGCTAGGACCCTAGGACCACCCCCAAAATCGTGGGCTATAGCACACTAATTTGAATAAAAAATGCCCTGTTTGTGCCGTTTTGCCCGTTTCCCCACCCAAATGGCCATGAAATATTAAATGGACCACACTGGGATGATCTCCAACCTTCCTAGCATGTCCCGGTCAATTTTTGACCAACAGCACGCCTGGACACCGGGCTCACCCCCAATACTGTGGGCTATACCACACCGATTTGTCCCAAAAATGCCCCATTTGCGTCATTTCGGTGGTTTGTCCACTCAAATGGCCATGAAAAATTAAACGAACTACACTTGGATGATCTCCAACCTCCCTAACACGCCCTGATTGATTTTTGGCCCACAGCACGCCAGACCTAGGGCCCACCCACAAAACCGTGGGCGATAGCACACTACTTTTGCTTGAAAGTGCCCCGTTGGAGCCGCTTCGCCCGTTTGTCCACCCAAATGACACAAAAAATTAAACTAACCACACTAGGACAATCCTCTACCTCCCTGACATGCCCTGGTATATTTATGGCCCATAGCACGCCCGAACCCCACTCCCAGCCCCGAAATCAGGGGCTATAGTACACAAATTTGGCCGAAAAATGTCCCGTTCACACCGTTTCATCCATTTGTCCTCCCAAATGGCCACAAAAAATTAAACAGTCCATACTGGGATGATCCCCAACCTCCTTAGCATGCCTCAGTTAATTGTTGGCCTACAGCACGGCCGGACCCTGGGTCCACCTCCTAAATCATGGGCTATAGTACACCTATTTGACCCGAAAATGCTTCTTTCGCGCCATTACACCCGTTTGTCCACCAAAATAGCCACGACAAAGTAAATAGACCATATTGGGATGATCCAAAAACTCCCTCGGCCCACAACATGCTTGAACCCCGGGCCCACCCCCAAAATCGTGGGCTATAGCACAACAATTTAGCCCAAAAATCCCAGTTTGTGCCATTTCGCTCGTTTGTTCACGCAAATGGCCACAAAAAATTAAATGAACCACACTGGGATGTTCCCCAACCTCCGTGTTATGACCCAATCAATTTTTGGCCCACAGCACACCCGGACCCTAGGCCTAACCCCCAAAACCGTGGGCTATAGCACACCGACTCTGCCCGAAAATGCCCCATTCGTGTTGTTTTACCAGTTTGTCAAACCAAATGGCCACAAAAAATTAAACGGACCACACTGGGATGATCCCCAACTTCCTTGACAAGCCTCGGTCGATTTTCAAACCACAGCACGCCCAGACCCTGGGCCCACCCCCAAAACCGTAGGCTATAGCACACCGATTTAGCCCAAAAATACCCCGGTTATGCTATTTCGCCCGTTTGTCCACCCAAATGCCACGAAAAATTAAACGGACAACACTGTGATGAGCCCCAACCTCCTTGGCACGCCTCGATTGATTTTCGATGCTCAACACGCTCGTACCCAGAGCCCACCACCGAAACCGTGGGTTATAGCACACCGATTTACCCCAAAAATATCAGTTCGCGTTGTTTCACCGTTTGTCCACTCAAATGGTCATGAAAAATTAAACGGACCACACTAGGATGATCCCCAACCTCCCCAGCATACCCTGATCAATTTTCAACCCACAGAAAGCCCAGACCCTAGGCCCACTCCCGAAATCGTGGGATATAGCTCACTGATTTGGACCGAAAATGCCTCATTCGCGCCATTTCTCCCGTTTGTCCAACCCAATGGTCATGAAAAATTAAACGAACCACACTGGGATGATCCCCAGCTACCCTAGCACGCCCTGATTAATTTTTGGTCCACAGCAAGCCCGGCCCCCGGGCCCGCCCCCAAAATCGTAGGCAATAGCGTACCTATATAGCCCAAAAATGCCACGTTCGTGTTGTTTCGGCCGTTTGTCCACCCAAATAGCCACAAAACAATTAACTGACCACACTGGGCTATAGCACACCAATTTGGTCCAAAAATGCTTCTTTCACGCCGTTACGCCCGTTTGTCCACCCAAATGGCCACAAAAAATTAAACAGACCATACTGGGATGAGCCCCAAACTCCCTCGTATGCCCCGGTTAATTTTTATCCCACAGCACACCTGAACCCTGGGCCCACCCCTAAAATCGTGGGCTATAGCACAACAATTTAGCCCAAAAATCCAAGTTTGCGCCATTTCGCTCGTTTATTCGCGCAAATGGCCATGAAAAATTAAACGAACCACACTGGATTGATCCCCAACCATTGTGTCATACCCCGGTCGATTTTCGGCCTATAGCATGCCAGGACCCCTGTCCAACCCCCAAAATCGTGGGCTATAGCACACCAACTCTGCCCGAAAATGCCTCATTCATGTTGTTTTACTAGTTTGTCCACCCAAATGGCCATGAAAAATTAAACGAACCACAATGGGATGATCCCCTACCTCCTTGGCATGCCCCAGTTGATTCCCTTCCTACATCAAGCATGGACCCCAGGACCACCCTCGAAACCGTGGTCTATAACGCATTGATTTGGCATGAAAATGCCCCGTTCGCGCCGCTCTGCCAGTTTGTCAACCCAAATGTCCACAAAAAATTGAACAAACCTCACTGGGATGATCCCCAACCTCCCTGGCAAGACTCGATCAATTTTTGACCCACAGCACGTCAAAACCTCGAGCCCACCCCCAAAACTGTGGGCTATGCACATCGATTTGGGCAGAAAATGTATTATTCGTGTCGTTTTGCCCGTTTGTCCACCCAAATGGCCACAAAAAATTAAATGGACTATACTGGGATGAACCCCAAACTCCCAGGCATACCCTGATCGGTTTTTGTCCCACAGCACACCCGGACCACAGGCCACACCTAAAACTGTGGGCTATAGCACATCCATTTGGCCCTAAAATGCCCCATTCAGCCGTTTCGCCCTTTTGTCCACCCAAATGGCCGCGTAAAATTAAATGGACCACACTGTGATGATCCCCAATCTCCCTAGCATGCCCAGATCGATATTTGACCCACAGCACGCCCATCCCCCGGTCCCTTACCCCTAAAATCTTGGGGTATAGCACACCAATTTGTCTAAAAAATGCTCTGTTCGTGCTGTTTCGCCCATTTGTCCTCCCAAATAGCCACGAAAAATTAAACGGACCATACAGCGATGATCCCCAATCTCCCTGGCATGCCCTGGTTAATTTATGACCTACAGCACACCCGAACCCCAGCCCGACCCCAAAACGCGTGGGCTATAGCACATCGATTTAGCTAAAAAATGTCTCGATCGCGCAGTTTCGCCCTTTTCTCAACCCAAATGGACACAATAAATTAAACGGACCACAATGGGATGATCCCCAACCTTCCTGGAACGTCCTGGTTGATTTTTGGCCCACAGCACGCTAGGACCCCGGGCCCACCCCTAAAATCATGGGCTATAGCGCACCGATTTAACTCGACAATTCCCCATTCGCTTCTTTTCGCCCGTTTGTCCACACAAATAGCCATGAAAAATTAATCGAACCATACTGGAATGATCACCAACATTGCTGGTATGAGTCGATTAATTTTTAGCCCATAGCATGGTCGAACCCCGGGCGCGTCCCCAAAACTGTGGGCTATAGCGCACTGTTTTAGCCCAAAAATGCCCCATTCACACTGTTTCGCTCATTTTGTCCACCCAAATGGCCATGAAAAATTAAACGAACCACACTGGATGATCCCCAACATCCCTGGCACGCCCCTTTTGATTTTTGACCTACATCACATCCAGACCCTGGGGCCACCCCTAAAACCGTAGGTTATAGCAAACTGATTTGGCCCAAAAATGTCCCATTCTTACCGTTACACCTGTTTCTCTTCCTAAATAGCCACAAAAAATTAAATAGACCACACTAGGATGATCCCCAACCTCTCCCCAACCTCCCAGGCATGCCTTTATCAATTTTTGGACCACATCACGCCAGGACGTCGGGCCCACCCTCAAAACCGTGGGCTATAGCACACCAATTTAGATCGAAAATGCTCCATTAGCACCATTTCGCCTGTTTGTCCACCCAAATGGCCATGAAAAATTAAAAGGACCACACTGGGATGATCACCAACATCCCTGGCGCGCGCCGATCGATTTTTGGCCCCAAGCACACCCGGACCCCAGGCCCATCTCTAAAATCGTGGGCTATAGCACATCGATTTGTCTTGAAAACTCCCCGTTTGTGCCGTTTCGCCCATTTGTCCACCCAAATGGCCTCGAAAAATTAAACAGACCATACTGGGATGATCCCCAACCTTTCAGGCATGCCTTAGTTGATTTTTGGCCCACACCATGCCTGGACCTCGGGCCTACCCTAAAAAATGTAGGCTATAGCATACCGATTTAGCCCAAAAATGCCTCGTTTGTGCTGTTTCACCCGTTTGTACACCCAAATGGCCATGAAAAATAAAACAGACCATACCAGGACGATCCCTAATAGCCTTGACATGCCCCGATCATTTTTTGGTCTCCAGTACACCCGAACCCTAGGCCCACCCCTAAAACCGTGGGCTATAGCACATGGATTTGGCCAAAAAACTCCCCGTTTGTGCCGTTTCACCCATTTCTCCACACATATGGCCTCTAAAATTAAACGGACCACACTAAGATGATCCCCAATCTCCCTAGCATACCCCATTTTATTTTCTGCCCACAACACGCCTGAACCTTGAGCCCACCCCCGAAACCGTAGGCTATAGCACACCGATTTGGCCCAAAAACTTGTCGTTCGCGTCGTTTTGCAAGTTTATCCATCCAAATGGCAAGGAAAAATTAAACGAACCATACTAGGACGATCTCCAACCTACCCAGCATGCCCTCGGTCGATTTTTGGCTAACAGCAAATCTGAACCCCGTACCCACCCCCAAAACCGTGGCTATAGCACATCAATTTTCCTCGAAAATGCCCCGTTCATGCTTTTTTGCCCGTTTGTTCACCTAAATAGCCACAAAAAATTAAAAAGACCACACTGGGATGATCCCCAACCTCCCTGGCATGCCCCAATCAATTTTTGGGCCACAACATGCTTATACCCTGAGGACACCCCCAAAACCGTGGGCTGTAGCACACCGATTTGGCATAAAAATGCCCTGTTCTCATAGTTTCACCCATTTTTTCCACCCAAATGGCTACAAAAAATGAAACGGACCATACTGGGACAATGCTCAGCCTTCTTGGCATGCCCCATTCAATATTCGGCCCACAGCATACCCAGACCCAAGGCCCACCCCTGAAATCTTGAGATATCGCACACCAATTTTGCCCGAAAATGCTCCGTTCGCGCCTTTTCGCCCGTTTGTCCACCCTAATCGCCATGAAAAATTAAACGGACCATACTAGGACGATCCTCAATCTCCCTGGCATACCTCAATTGATTTTTGACCCACAACACGCCCGGCCCTCGGCCCCACCCCCAAAATCATGGGCTATAGCATACCGATTTAGCACAAAAATGCCCCATATGCGTCGTTTTGCCCGTTTGTCAATGCAAATGTCCACAAAAAATTAAATGCACCATACTGGGATGATACTCAACCACCCTGGCATGCCCTGGTCGATTTTCGGCCAACAGCACGCCCAGACACTGGGCCCACCTCCAAAACCGTGGGCTATAGAGCACCAATTTGCCCCGAAAAACCCTCATTCTCTTCGTGTTGCCAGTTTTTCTATCCAAATGGCCAAAAAAAATTAATCGAACCATACTGGGATAATCCACAACCTCCCTGGCATACCTCGGTCAATTTTTAGCCCACAACATGCCCGAACCCTGGGCCCACCCCTAAAATCATGGGCTATAGCACACCGATTTGGCCTGAAAATGCCTCGTTCGCGTCGTTTCGCTCGTTTGTCCACCATAATGGCCATGAAAAATTAAACAGACCATACTTGGATGATCCCTAACCTCCCTGGCATGCCCCGGTTGATTTTTAGCCCACAGCACACCCGGACTCTGAGCCTACACCTAAAACCGTGGGCTATAGCACACCGATTTGGCTCGAAAATGCCCCGTTCATGCCATTTTGCCCATTTGTCTACCCAAATAGCCACAAAAAATTAAACGGACCATACTGGGAAGATCCCTATCCTCCCTGGCATGCCTCAGTTGATTTTTGGACTACAGCATGCCTGGACTCCGCGCCCACCCCCAAAACCATGGGATATAGCTCACCAATTTTGCCTGAAAATGCCCTGTATGCACCATTTCTCCCATTTGTCCACCTATATGGCCACAAAAATTTAAATGGACCATACTGGGATGATCCCCAACCTCGCTGGCATACCTCGATCAATTTTTGGCCTACAGTATGCCCGGACGCCGGGCCTACCACCAAAATCGTGGGCTATAGAACACTGATTTGGCCTAAAAATATATTGTTTGCACTGTTTCGCCCGTTTGTCCACTCAAATGGCCATTAAACGAACCACACTGGGATGATACCCAACCTTCCTGGCATGTTTTGATCAATTTTTGACATACAAAATGCTTGGACCTTGGGCCCACCCATAAAATTGTGGTCTATAGCACACCAATTTGGCCCAAAACTGCCCTGTTCGTACTGTTTTGCCCGTTTGTCTAACCAAATGGCCACGAAAAATTAAACGGACTATACTGGGATAATCCCCAACCTCCCTGGCATGCCCAGGTCAACTTTTGGCCCACAGCACACCCGGACCAAGGCGCACCCCGAAAATCGTATAGCACATCGATTTGAACAGAAAATGCTCCGTTCGCGTCATTTTGCCTGTTTTCCCAACAAATGGTAGTGTAAAATTATATGGACCACATTAGGAGGATCCCAAATGTCCCTGGCATACCCCAACAATTTTTGGCCCACAGCACGCTTTCGCCCCAAGCCCACCCCCCAAACCGTTCGCTATAGCACAACGATTTGGCCAAAAAATTCTCCGTTCATGTCGTTTCGCCCGTTTGTCCACCTAAATAGCCATTTAAAATTAAACGGACAACATTAGGATGTTCCTCAACCTCCCTAGCATGCCCCGGTCAGTTTTTTACCCACAGCACGCTTGGACCCTGGGCCCACCCTCAAAATCGTGGGCTATGGCACACCGATTTGGGCCAAAGACACCCCGTTTATGCCGTTTCACCCGTTTGTCCACCCAAATAGCAATAAAAAATTAAATGGACCACACTGGGATGATCCATAACCTCCCTGGCACGCCTTGGTCAATTTTTCGCCCACAGCACGCCTAGACCTCAGGCCCTACCCAAAACCGTGGACTATAGCATATCGATTTAGCCCTAAAATGCCCCATTCACGTCATTTTGCCCGTTTGTCCACCCAAATAGACACAAAAAATAAAACGGACCATACTGGGATGATCTTCAACCTCCCTGGCACACCCTGATTGATTTTTGGAGCACAGCACGCTCGAACCCTGGGCGGCCCACCCCTAAAACCGTGGGCTATAGCCCACCAATTTGGCCTAAAAAGTCCCATTCACGCTGTTTCACCAGTTTGTCCACCCAAATGGCCACAAAAAAAATAAGTACCACACTGAGATGATCCACAATGTCCTTGGCACGTTTTGATCGATTTTTGGCCCATAGGGCGCCCGGACCCTGGGTAACCCCTAAAACCGTGGGCTACAACACACCGATTTGGCCCGAAAATGCCCTATTCGCATCCTTTTGCCTGTTTGTCCACCCAAATGGCTACGAAAAATTAGGCGGACCACACAGGAATGATCCCCAACCTCCCTGGCATGCTTCGATAGCTTTTCAGCCTACAACACGCTTGGACCTCAAGCCCACCACCAAAATCGTTTGCTATAGCACACCAATTTGGCCTAAAAATGCCCCGTTAGCACCGTTTTGCCTGTTTGTCCACCCAAATGGCCATAGAAATTTAAACTGACCACACTAGGATGATCCCCGACCTTCCTGGCATGACTCAATCAATTTTTGGCCCACAACACACCTGGGCACCGGGACCATCCCCAAAACCTTGGGCTATAGCCCACCAAATTAGCTGGAAAATGCCCCGTGCCCAGATACCGGAGCCCTCACCCAAAACCGTGGGGTATAGCACACCGATTTGTCCTGAAAACGCACCCGTTCAGGCCGTTTCACCAGTTTGTCCTGCAAAATAGCCACAAAAAATTAAACAAACCACACAAGGATGATCCCCAACTACCCAAGCATGCCCCGGTCGAGTTTCAGCCCATAAAATGCCCGAACCCCAGGCCAAACACCAAAACCGTGGGCTATAGCACATCGATTTGGCGCGAAAATGCCCAGTTCATTCCGTTTTGCCCGTTTGTCCACCCAAATGGCCATGAAAAATTAAACGAACCATACTGGGATGATCTCCAACCTCCCTGGCATACCTTGGTCGATTTTAAGGCCACAGCACACCCCAACGCCGGGCCCACCCCTGAAATCGTGGGCTATAGCCATCCTATTTGGTCTAAAAATGCCCCATTTGCATCGTTCCGCACGTTTCTTCAACCAAATAACCCCAAAAAATTAAATGGACCACACTGGGATGATCCCCAACTTCCCTGGCATTCCTCGATCAATTTTTGGTCCACGGCATACCCGAACCCAGAGCCCACCCCCAAAACCGTGGGCTATAACACACTGATTTATCCCAAAATTCCTCATTCGTCCCATTTTGCCCTTTTGTCCACACAAATATGCATAAAAAAACTTAACGAACCACACTGGGACAATCCTTAACTTCCCTGGCATGCCCCAGTCAATTTTCATCCTACAGCATGCCCTGACCCCAGGCCCACCCCCAAAATCGTGGGCTATAGCATACTGATTTAGCCCGAAAATGCCCCATTCGTGCCGTTTCACCCATTGTCTACCCAAATGGCCATGAAAAATAAAATGAACCATATTGGGATGATCCTCAACCCGCCTGGCATGCCTCGGTCAATTTTCAGCCTACAGCACACTCGGACCCCGAGCACACCCCCAAAATCATGGGCTATAGTACACCGATTTGGCCAAAAAATGCCCTGTTAGCGCTGTTTCGCCTGATTGTCCATCCAAATAGCCACGAAAAATTAAACAGATGACACTGGGATGATCCCTAACCCCATGGCATGCCTCGGTAGATTTTCAGCCCATAGCACACTAGGACCCTGGGCCCACCCCAAAATCATGGTCTATAGCACACCGATTTGGCTAAAAAATGTTCGGTTCAAGCCTTTTTGCTTGTTTGTCCACCCAAATAGCCCCAAAAATTTAAAAGGACCACATTAGGACGATCCCTAACCTCCTTGGCATGCCCTGATCAATTTTTGGAATACAAAACGCCTAGACCCCAGACCCACCCCCAAAGTCGTGGGCTTAGCACACACATTTGGCCCGAAAATGCCCCGTTCTTGCCGTTTGCCCGTTTGTCCACCCAAATGGGCAAGAAAAATTAAACAGACCACACTCAGATAATCCCCAACCTCCCTGGCACACGTTGGCCATAATTCCCCCCATAGCATGCCCGGACCCCGAGCCCACCCCTAAAATCGTGGGCTATAGCACACCAATTTAACCAAAAAATGCCCCATTCACATCGTTTCTCCTGTTTGTCTACCCGAATGGCCACAAAAAATTAAACAGACCATACTAGGATGATCCCCAATATCCCTGGTATGCCCCTGTCAATTTTCAACCCACAACACGCCCGGACCCCAAACCCAACCCCAAAACCGTGGGCTTTAGCACACCAATTTAGCCAAAAAATGACCCATTCGCGCTGTTTCTCCTGTGTGTCCACCCAAACGGTCATGAAAAATTAAATCCACCACACTGGAACGATCCTCAACTCCCTGTCCCCGGTCAATTTTCAGCCCACATCATGATCGAACCCCAGTCAATGCCCCGTTCACTTCGTTTCGCCCGTTTATCCACCAAAATAGCCACAAAAAATTAAACGGACTACTCTGAAGTGATCCCCAACATCCCTGGCATACCCCAATCAATTTTTGGCCCACAGCACGCCCGAACCCCTATCCCACCCTCAAAACCATGAGATATAGCACACCGATTTTGCCCGAAAATACCCCCTTTGCGTCATTTTGCGTATTTGTCCACTCAAATGGCCATAAAAAATTAAACGGACCATATTAGGAAGATCCCCAACCTCCCTGGCATTGCCCGATAGATTTTTGGCTTACAGCACGCCCTTACCCTGGGCCCACCCTCAAAATTATGGATTATAGCACATTGATTTGGCCCGAAAATGCCCCTTTCGTGCCGTTTCGCCTGTATATCCACACAAATGCCACAAAAAATTAAGCGGACCATAATGGGATGATCCTCAACCCCCTGGCATTCCTGGGTCGATTTTTAACCCACAGCATGCCCGAACCCCGGGCCTACCCTCAAAACTGTCATCTATAGCACACCAATTTTGGCTGAAAATGCCCTGTTCGTGTCGTTTTGCCCATTGGTCTACCCAAATAGCCATGAAAAATTAAACGGATCATACTAGGATGATCCCCAACCTCCTTGTCATGCCACTATTGATTTTCAGCCCACAGCATGCCCGAACCCCGAGCCCACCCCCGAAACAGTGGGCTATAGCACACCGATTTGGCCCAAAAAAGCCTTGTATGCACCGTTTTGTCCGGTAGTCCACCCAAATGGCCATGAAAAATTAAACAGACCACACTAGGATGATCCCCAAATTCCCTGGCATGGCTTGATTGATTTTCGTCCCACAGCACGCCCGAACCCCGTGCCCATCCCCAAAATCGTGGGCTATAGCACATCGATTTTGCCTGAAAATTCCACGTTTGTGCCATTTTCCCATTTGTCCACCCCATATGGCCACAAAAAATTAAACGGTCCACACTAGGATGATCCCCAACATCCCTGGCATGCCCTTGTTGATTTTTTGCCCATAGCACGCCCGGACCCTAGCCCAACCCAAGATTTAAAAACTGATTTGCACGGGCCTGACGAATCTCGAATGGAAGATAATGATCAAGAAATGCCTCTTTGAACTTCTTCCAAGTAGCTGGGGGTGCATCAATACCCCTAGATCGTTTCCAGTCCTCATACCAATATATAGCCTCCCCTTTAAATCTATACGCCGCTAACTCCACTGTCTCTCTACCCGTTACATGCATAACATCCAAGGCCCTTTGAATTTGATCGATAAAGTCCTGTGGGTCCTCGTTAAGATCTGATCCAGTAAAAGTGGGAGGATCCATCTTAAGAAAATCCTGTGTTCGAAGGCTAGCCGCCCTATCTATACCACTAGGACCTGCAGTAGGAATAGCTTGCCCTTGAGCTTGCCCAGCAACTATACGAGTCAAAAGTTGCACTGCATTTCTAAGATCTTGATCAACAATATTAATAGGTGGCTCTGCGGATATAGTTCTCCTCCCCCTTATTTCTTCCGGACTGGAGGAAGTTTCTGATGCATGCTTAGCTGGAGCCTCACTTTGATTAGCTGGTATAGTGGGTGACTTACTAGTCCCCTCTCCGGCAGCCACACCTACTTGCTTACCGGTATTCTTGCTTCTGGTAACCGGCATCATTACTATAATAAGAGAAACAAACTGATTCAGTGGTCAACTATGACTTCATATACAATATAAGCTCTATCGCACGATCTAAGACATGTAGAAAAGAAACAATTCCTAAATGTCCATAGCCTCCTGTTTATAGATGTGGTGCACAACACACCGATAAACAAGACTCTACGTAGACACGGCTTTGTAGACTCACTAGGACGAACCGCTCTGATACCACTTTTGTCACGCCCCAAAATCCCATCGGGCCGGACTGGCACCCGAAGCCGAGAAGGCCCGGGAGAACCCGTTCAAATACCTGTACTTTCACTTACATGTCACCAAAAAAATTGGACAGCACTTCATTGCATATAGAAAGGTCTAATTACCTGTATCAGTACAACACGCACAAATATATATATATAATACTTGGCCGTCGGTGCCACCACATATACAAATATAACGTTACTATATAAACTTCCATGACTTTACCCTTCCTTATGTCTACAAAGCCTCTAGGATATACATGACATAACTAGGGTCGGGATAAACCCCCGCCCACACATGACTCATGTACAATAACAAAACATAAGGAACCGACTCAGAAAGCTCCGAAGCAAACTGGAGCTCACCAACAATAGCTGTATGACCTGGCTCCTACTTGTGCGGTGTATGAGCTGAGGTACCTGTGCCTGCAGCATGAAATGCAGGTCCCCCGTGAGGGACGTCAGTACGAAATATGTACTGAGTATGTAAAGCTGTAAATAGTCACATATGATATAGGAGCTCAATAGAAACCAGAAACAAGTGAATAAGTCGTAATAGGAGTGGACCACACTTACTAGAACTTGTGACAACCTGTACATTGTATTTATTCAATCACTTTACCTTCGTTCTTATCGTCTTTGTAATCATTACTGTACTGTACTGTGACCATTAGGATGCCTCCAGTACATATCAACTGGGATCGACCCATGCTAGGCTTATGCCCCTGGGATACCACCCATAAACACATGAAATAGGGATCGACCCATGCTAGGCTTATGCCCCTGGGATACCACCCGATAAGAGAGAACTCCCATCACTTAGTTCAATTAATCTTTGAGATTGTTATTTCGGTCGCCACCACATTTTTGATACTTTGAAACAATGATACATCAATAGGAACCAAGTAATAGACCTTCTATACAATAACGATGTAATAAAGACTCATTGGTACATCAACAATGTGTTTTAGAATCATCAATATCACAACAATGAAATAAGAGCCTTTTGGTATATCAATGAAACATTTTGACACTTTATAGAATGGAAACAACTTCGTTGGTAACGTAGAACAATACATGTTTTAGGACAACCTCGGAATCTTACTTGATGGAACATTGGTGTTTTCATGCCAAAGAACATTGTTAGAGTATGCTTTACATACCTCGTTGTAGATTC